>NC_142361.1:3934300-4239925 GCF_059441175.1 Urocampus carinirostris
CATAAATAACTACGATATTTACAATAATCGATTACTTTAGTAATTCTCAATTTGCAATTTTTAGTGCAAAAGAGGAAACAAACAATGGCCGACAACATGTGATACGTTTATTCAGTTTTTTTAATATTGGACACCGATAAAAGAGTTTTCATACAATGCCACTTTGTTATTTTGATTATTATTGTGCACTATTGTTCATTGTTTTGACTATTATGAACTGTTTACATGTCACTGACAGCCAATCATGTGTTTACTTTGATTTCCACACTCTCTGGGGCAAATCTACTTTCGTAACCTAGGATATATGATAAATAGGAAGGGCCCCGGGGAGGGGCTTTAGAATAGGTTGGAATATCTTATCTGAGGTTTAAGCACTCTCCCTTTTCTCCTTGCAGGCTCAAAATCCATTGATGTCTTATGTCTTTATTTTAAGTGTTGTTAAATTATTAAAATGTGTCACTTAGTATGTTGTCACTAGCCAATGAAGTATATACTTTTTGTTTCATTCGATGAGTGAATGTATCCTTTGGTATCAGTACTTTCCCGGCAATTGTCTTCTGATTAGTCAGCCATACTCTTATCATACAATCTTGAACATCCAGCGGGGTCCAGTCTTAACAAAGGTCTGTTTGTGATCCTATCCAAGTAAGTTTCATTTTCCCATTTTAAAATTGACGCCCCTTTCCTATAAGACAGGGGGAGAGACATTATTCAATGTCTTTTGTGGGAGAACACTCTCCGGATCAACTGGCCCAGAAGTGTCCGCTGTTTTATTTTATTTAGTAACTTTGTTATAAAAGTCCTCACCTGAACTGCACCTCTTCAGCTTTTATCATTTGGTCCTAAATTGAACACGCAGCGAGACAAAGATTATTTACGCCAACAGTGTCTACTAAACATTAAAACTATCAACACAGGTAAAACGAGTATTGCTTGGCATATTTGAAATTTAGTGGTTTGTTGTGTTCAGGACAATATTCAGTTTATTGAAATTGAAGACAATCTTTTTAGCTGTAAAGCCTGCTGGCTAATGTTGCAACACAATACAAAATGCAAAAGTTAAGCTAACAACATTTTCCTTAACAATCTTCCTGTTTTTCTGTATTGCATGTAGCGTAGGAAGATTTTTCCACGGATATATTGTTTTAACTATAAATTTGATTTAAAATATTCACCAATTTTTACAACCGACTTTGTGTAAAATATTTTAGGTACAAATGACACAAACAGTTCAAAACAAATTTCATTTTGATGAACATGTCCTCAACAAATATGGTACAAAGTACTAAATTGGTTTAGCTACTGCTAAACATTATGCTATTCATATATCCATTAGAATAGTAAAATATTATAAATACACATGTTTGCTTTGATAATGAGAGCCAAACAGATTAAATTCCTTATATTTGACGTTTTCCAAAAACCTTAACAGTTTAATCTGACTGTTTTCAGCCCTATGCGTCAAATTTTCAGGGAGCGCTAATGGGTGCCTATGTTAGCAACTGAGTCTGCAATGGTAATTCCAATGCAAGCCTTCTCGATCCTGAAGACTAGCGACCATGTCAATGGGCTGATTTCTAATACATGTGACAACAACGCTAAATTCACACACTTACGGCTAATTAGAAACTTAAATATCATAGCCATGCCTAACCATAGTCATGCTGCAATGGTGCAAAGTAAGCTAGAGATGAGGGCTTGAGACAGGGGTGTCAAACACATTTTAGCTCGAGGGCCCCATTATGGAAAATAACTTTCTCACGAGGGCCTGTTTAGTAACTAAATTATGTAAAAAGTGTGCCTTAGCTGAAAGGCTGGGAGTCTTTTTACATAATAATATTGTGATTGTGAAAAATATGTAATATTTGTTTATAAAACTATTAATGAGGTTTTTACCTTTTAATATTTTTTCCTTCACTGAAATCGAATCTCTTGAAGTGTTTATCAACTGTGCTTCTGTGAAAAAAAAAATAGCATACAGACACTGATTTTAAATGTTTGGTTTTATAATGTAAAAGTCTTTCTGCTTCTTATTTAAAATTTTGATCAAAACCTTTGCCTGATTTTGGGCACTTCACTATTAGATTTCTATTCCATAACAAAACAGAGCAAAAGCTTTTTTTAAACTGCAAAGACGCTCAGGTGCTCTTCTTTTAATTTTGTATATTTCAAATTGCCTTAAACAGTACGTCCCCGACTTTTAAATAAGTAAAATAACATTGGGATGGGTTTCTTCAACGTTCTCTGTTTGAATAAAGGTAGTCCGCGAATACACCGACAGTGCCTGCTTTGCAAGTGGCGCCTAGCTTAATAGACATCCAGTGGACCTATTTAAAACTGCAATGCGTTTCAATGTTCTCTTGTGCTTCTCTCAGCTTTGTCTTGTGGTAATGAATATATAAAATAATGTGGCAGGTCACATTTGGCCCGGAGGCCATAAGACTGACACTTAGTTTAAGATATGAGAATTCACGAAGGCCAAGCCCATGGGGGGCAAAGAGCTCAGCAGCAGAAAGAGGGTTAAGGTAGATTAAATCAAATTTTATAGAGTATAAATTAATACATGATGGGAAAATTGGCTTTATTTACTGTACTGTATTCTGCATGCAAGATGTTTGTTGCACCATTACTTGATGAAACGAAATTGTTATTTTGGGGCTATTTTTGTTTTGTGCCACAGGGGTTAGCAATTTGTGGTACAGTGTTTTGCAAACACAGTATAATTAATTTGAGTTTTTTTCAATGAATGCATGTTTGGTTTTTTAATTGGAATTTCATGATTGTGACTCAACTGCACAAGAAAAGAGAAACCTCATGTTTTCAATTAGTTGGACATTTTTAAAGACAGTTTAAGTAATTTTTCAATTACACCATCACAAACATTGTAAAGCAAGGATATCATGTTCAGTTTGGCTCTAGGCCGGGATACAGACTTTGTGTTCTGAGGCGGTCCGGATCATTTAAGTATGCCAACTCCAAATTTTTAGTTTTGTTTTTCAGTATTATGCTTTGTCATTGAACCTACATTAGTGACTTAATTGACATATTATAAGTACAGATGACAAGGGATTTTTTCCAAATGCCACACATTTCTTCATAATCAGTGGGGTAAAAATATTTTCACGTTTAGCATTGAATGTCTTAACTTGTTTATTTTAACAGTTGCGTTAATGCAGTTTTAGACCTGAACCAACGCACCACACTATAAAAAATAACCTTTATTGTCATTGTTACAAAAAGGGTTAACATATTGTGACAACGAAATAGGGCATGGCACTCCAGTGTCACATATTCACAGTGAGGATAAAAGAAACCAAGAAGATAAAGGAACAGAGAAGATAAGGTTATAAAACAAGGAAGATAAGGCTATAGTTATAAATTACACAATATTTACACAAAGAAATGTCGGCATGTAGGATATTACATAGTTTGGTATCGTAATACAGTTTGGTATCGATTTATCGGTATATGATTTTGTTGTTCCTCTGTTATCTCATCTCATCTCATTAGCTGCACCGCTTATCCTCAGTGGGGTCGCGGGGGTGCTAGAGCCCAGCCCAGCAATCATCGGGCAGTGGGCAGGGGACACCCTGAACTGGTTGCCAGCCTATCGCAGGGCACACAGGGACAGACAACTCGCTCGCTCATTCACACCTAGGGACAATTTGGACCGGCCAATCCACCTGAAATGCATGTCTTTGGAATGTGGGAGGAAACCGGACTGCCCGGAGGAAACCCACGCAAGCACGGGGAGAACATACAAACTCCGCACAGTAGGTCCGGTAGCTGGATTTGAACCCACACAGGAGGTTCCCAAGACCTTAGAACTGTGCCGCATATGCGCTAACCACTGCGCCGCCGTGGTGCCCCTCCTCTGTTATTACCAGGTTAATTATTAAAAGTTGGGTTAAATAGAATTAGTCAACCACTAAAAAACTATTTTACTAGACAATCACAATGACCCAGCACTGGTTAGCTGTTTTCAGAACAGTTTGCGGGCAGCTCAGCTGTCCTTAGGGGAACCCTGATGCCCTCAGGCACAACGTTGGAGACCCCAGACCTGGAGACGTGTTTCTTTTTTTTTTACATACTCAGAAATTTATGATGGGCCTGATTAAATCATCCAACAGGCCCAATCCGGCTCATGGGCCATATGTTTTACTAATGCATCTTTATTTTTCCTTTCTAGAAGGTGTGTGTGGGTCAGTGTCCAGCAAATATAAAATCAGGCATCGGTTTGGTTCCATTCATCCATCCATTAGCTGCATTGCTTATCCTCAGTAGGGTCGCGGGGGTGCTGGTTCCTTTTTATAAATTTAATATTATTGGGGTCTTGCTTTTGTTAGAACGTTTGGCAAATTTGAATGGTGTCTGTGTGTATTGATTGACAAATAGATTTCACTGTAGTGTGGAGTACGTGCAACAGAAAAGAGTGCTAAAAGCACAAAGAAGACTCCAAACTATAGAGACTAAAAATGACCAAACCACCACCTAATCAAAATTGTTACATTTAATGAATACGACTTTTTTTACCACTTGAGGTCCTAAATATTACAGGCTGTCCCCTAACTAATACAAAATGTCATGTTGGTCTATTATTGTAATTTTAATTGGGCTTAATGTTAACTCAAAAGCAAACAATAATGCACCATTTTTGTGAATGTTCTTTTTTTCTACTGATTTAGATTTAGCTATATGACAATTAAAACAATGATAACATGAGACATTGTTTTCTCAGTTTTTCCAGTTTTTATTACATTCATCTGTGAATGAAATAAATACTGTCCAATTTTATTTGATCTTTTTAGACACACCTGAATCAACTCACCTAGCTCTACAAATTCTACCATTTAGCCCTTTTAATTGTCATGCAATAATCTCAGATGTTTGATTTAAAATGGGAAAGAGGCCGTCCATTTGCGCTAATGTCACCTACGTGATCATTATTGACTCTAATAGAAACTCGGAGGGCACCCTCAATTAACTGGCATTTTAATTAATACTCCTCATTCCTCCACCCCTGTGCCGGATATCTAAATTGATCCGGCTTTTGCTTTTTTTATTCTCCCCTGTCACAGCTCAATAGTGTCTGGAATGGCAATTACTGCTTCTGAGTTGAAATGACACAATAATTGACTGCTGCACTACATTACAGTACAAGCCACAGGGTGAATATTAATTTTCACAAGCTGCATACATTTTTTTCCTTGATATGGCTAGGTTTCCAACATGGCGGCGCGTGTTTACGTTGCGGCTAATTGTTACCCGGTTATCCTACTACTTACAACTGTCCTCCTGCTTTCCTTTTTGGATACATGCGTGGCCAATAAGACCTACAGTCGGGAGGAGCTCATCCGACTAGGTGGGTGTCTAAATTTCGACTTTTCGGGCACTTTTTATACCACCCACGACATCCCAAATGAGCTCCAAAGGGACTCGGGTTCGCCCTGCTTTCCCGCTCCACCGAAGAAAAAGAAGAAAAATCGGAGACGAAGACGGCGAAAAGATAGAAAACAGAAGCGAGGATGTCGTGCAGGGAAGCGTGTGAAGTTGATGGCGCAACGACATGAAGATCTGTCTAATCCAACCATCATTTCTTCGTCGATTCTACGAGTAAACCGACAACCGAAGCCCAACGCACACAACCGGCATCTCGTGACGATCTCTACAAAGGCTACAGCTAAGTCAAATGATTCAAAGCTAAAATTTGGTCTTTTGAATGTTAGATCGCTCGCTCCTAAAGCTTTACTTGTAGATAATATTATTCGTGATTATAAACTTAACTGTATTGGTCTCTGTGAAACGTGGTTACGCCCGGATGAGTATTTAGCTCTAAATTATGCTTCTCCCCCAGATTACGAGAGCAGCCATATAGCACGCACGTTGAAAAAGGGTGGCGGTGTCGCGCTAATCTCTGAAAAATCGCTTAAATTTAATCCACGTACCTCTAATAATTACAAAACGTTTGAGGCTCTTGTGATGCGGTCCCCCCTATTGTCAATTGACGTAATAACTATCTATCGCGCACCAGGACCATACACAACTTTCTTAGACGAATTCGCCGAACTTCTGTCTGAACTAGTAACCTACGCAGACAAAATTATTATTATGGGGGACTTTAACATTCATATGAACTCTCCACTCAGTTCACTCACTGTTGCGTTTCAGTCTATAATTGATGCTTTTGGTTTTAATCAACTGGTTGATTTGCCAACCCATAAAGATGGAAACACGCTCGACTTGGTTCTGACTCGAGGAGTTTCAACCTCAAACATGGCGGTGCTATCGTGTACTACAGTTATCTCGGATCATTATTTAGTTACATTTGAGGTGCTAGCTAAATGTAGTACCAAAAAAACTGAAGGATTCACCGGACGCAATATAAGCACAGGCACAGTTTCTGAGCTCTCCGATATTCTTCCAGGAGCAGTTGCGTCCTTTCCTTCCTACATAGGCTCCATCGAACCACTCCTAAATGAATTTAACGCTACCCTGGCCAATGCCCTGGATTTAGTTGCGCCCATCCGGCATAAATTACGACCTAAAAGACGCACACCTTGGTTTAATGATGAAACTAGATCCCTTAAACGAGAATGCAGGAAATCTGAAAGAAAATGGCGCGCTACCAAGCTTGAAGTTTTCCATCAAATCTGGTGTGATAGTTTGTTGAAGTATAAAGCGGCCCTGGCCTCTGCAAAATCAGCCTACCTTTCGAAAGTGATTGCGTCACAAAAGAACAATCCCAAGGCCCTTTTTGACACTGTAGCATCACTTACAAGGCAACAGACTATCCCAGATAGCTCCACCCATTCTGCTCACGACATAATGGTCTTCTTTACTAAGAAGATCCAGAGCATACAGGAAGAAATTGCTAAAGACAATATTAATTCAACACATACTAAAGCACTCAAATCCCTAGATGCACGACATGGTGGCTGTCCAGGGACTTGGTCCCGTTTTAGTGAACTGTCACTCGAAAATCTTAAACAGATGGTGAATACTGCCAAACCGACGACTTGCCAGTTCGACCCACTTCCAGGTTCACTTATTAAAGGTCTCTTTGGCGTTCTTGCACCTTCAGTTCTAAATATTTTAAACATATCACTCGCCTCTGGTGTAGTTCCAGCTGCTTTTAAGTCCGCTGTCATTAAACCCACACTGAAACGACCCAACCTAGATCCAGAAAACTTATGTAATTATAGACCTGTGTCAAACCTACCGTTTCTTTCTAAAATACTTGAAAAAGTAGTGGCACAGCAGCTGAATGATTTCATGTCCGATAACAATCTCTTTGAATCGATGCAATCAGGATTCAGGGCTAACCACTCTACTGAGACAGCTCTGATAAAGGTAACCAATGATCTCCTACGGGCAATGGACTCGGGCGCATCATCACTTTTGCTGCTGCTGGACATTAGTGCTGCATTTGACACAGTGGACCATATTATCTTGCTAGAACGGTTGGAAAAATGGATTGGTCTCTCAGGAAACGTCCTATTATGGTTCAGATCTTACCTCTCAGATAGGACACACTGCGTTAAATATGGCGAATTGACATCTGAGCCATTTAGTGTAACTTGTGGTGTTCCGCAGGGTTCAGTGCTTGGCCCCCTTCTCTTCAGCATTTATATGCTTCCACTAGGTGATATTATTCGCAAGTATAACATCAGTTTCCATTGTTACGCAGATGACACTCAACTCTATCTCCCGATGGAGGAATCTACCACACTAAACTGTGGAACTTTGGAGGCCTGCCTCACTGAGATAAAAGAGTGGATGTCACTCAATTTCCTGCGTCTTAACCCTGAAAAGACTGAAATGTTAGTAATTGGTCCTTCTAAGTCCCGTGACTTATTCTCTAAAACCGCAGTGAACTTGGACAATTGCCACATCACACAGAGTGACTCACTTAAAAATTTAGGTGTCATTTTCGACCCTGATCTGTCCTTTCAAACACATGTGAAGAAAATTACTAGAACCGCTTTCTTCCATCTCCGTAACATTGCTAAAATTCGTCCTATACTTTCTCAGTCGGATGCGGAAATCATAATTCATGCGTTTGTTACCTCCCGTCTCGACTACTGTAATGCACTACTTTCCGGTCTTCCGATGACCAGACTCAAGAGTCTTCAGCTGGTACAAAATGCTGCAGCGAGGCTTTTAACAAGGACAAAAAAGTATGATCACATCACCCCAATTTTGGCTAACCTGCATTGGCTCCCTGTTAGCCTAAGATGCGATTTTAAGGTTCTCCTACTACTATACAAAATCATACATGGACTTTCCCCCTCGTATCTTTCAGATCTGATCTGCCCTTATGTCCCGGCCCGAAGCCTTCGTTCCGAGAGCGCCGGTCTCCTGGTGATCCCAAGAGCCAAGAAGTGTTCCGCTGGTTCGAGAGCGTTCTCCATCCGGGCACCGGTGTTGTGGAATGCTCTTCCCCCTGATATCCGATCTGCAACCTCGGTGGAAATGTTTAAATCTAGGCTTAAAACTCACTTCTACTCTATAGCATACGAGTAACCTAATCTTCTTATATGTAATAACTTGTGAAGCCCTTAGAGACTAATTGTGATTAAGGGCTATACAAATAAAAATGACTTGACTTGACTTGACTTGACTCCTCTTTCTTATTATTCCTGGTTTGCAAATTAGGATGTGCAATAAAGGTTCCATGCAAGTGTTTCATAGGGGTTCTGAGCTGATTAACAACAGAACAAAAAAGATATTTCACAGGTGATCTATTGCACTTTTTTTGTCAATATTTTTTGTGATACACCCAATGAGAAATATAAAACATCACATTGCCTTCCCCGGCAGAATAAGAGTCATGACCGGCGGAAAGAAGCAGCCTGCGGGACAGCACTTGAATGAAAAATTAAGTTGAAGCAAATATGAGTGACCACCACAGCAAACTGTAATCACGGCTTTTTGCCATGGTTATTTATTGCTGTGCAGTGGGCTGTGCCAACCGGCAAGGTTCTAAGACCGATATGGAATTTTATCATATACCTTAGATGAACACAGAAGAGGGCAATGTTTATCTGCCGTCAAAAAAGGGTCCCAAAGTATTCCAGGATTTGCAGCAAGTATTTCATACAAGGTATGTTTGATGTATTTCTGCGCACTTTGATGTTAATTAGGTACAAGTCACGTCAAAGATGTTCAATATAATATGCTGACTAGTGGTTACGTTACTAGCTACAATAGTGTCGTACCGTTGCCATTTTTTTTACTACGTAAACGAACTGTGTTTATTGCGATTGACCAGCAATTCAGAACAGTAATGTTTGCGCAAGGGAAGCAATTCACACTCGGAGTGCATTTTTCAGCACGATGCAACAGGATCGCTTACCAGCGATGAAGAACTGATAAGAATCCAGACTTATATAAGCATTTAGATTAACACCGATGTATGGGGATACTTCATTTAAACAGGGTTGGGTAGGGTTACTTTAACTGATTACTTTCAATTACTTTTGGATTACTCCAATACCAAATATACTAATAAAAGACAAAAGAAACTAAATATGAATATAATTATGACTTAAAACACGTGGTAAGCTTTCTCTCCTGGCTTTGATCTCTTTGATCTCCGGCAAAACTAACATAAAATGCGACAGAAACAAAATGAAAATAAATCCAAACAGCTTCCCAACATCATTTTTGCCGTTCCATGTATTCCGTTACTCCCCGAGCCTGCACAAAATTTAGTTATTTTATTCATATTTAGTTTCTTTTGTCTTTTATTAGCATATTTTGTATTGGAGTAATCCAAAGGTAACTGAAAGTAATCAAGTTAAAGTAACCCTACCCAACCCTGCATTTAAAATATAGTGGCACGGATAGTATGAACTGCAGATTCGGTTACTTCTATGAACATGTCAGGACGAAACTGTATGGGTCGATAGCTAGCCCAGCTACTGCTTATGCTATCCTCAGTTTCTGCACAATATTTGTGTGAATAGTCATAACCGATGGTGTAAACAAGATAGTTTTTGTTGAAGTCTACTGTTTATTGGCCTCGCCCACTGTTTACTACAGTTAACTGCCGACCGTCATGTTGCTGTAACGTGGTTAGGTCACGTGAGTGCAAAAGATACATATCTTTCTTTCAAATGCATTTCCGAATTAGGAACTTATTTTCATAACAATATTGCTACAATTTTATCATTATGTTATAACCAGGTTTTTTGTAATAGAAGCAGAGTTGAAATAAGCACAGTCAACCACTATTGCATCGTTTTTAAAGCCGCTGATCACATCAATGATTTCTCATACCAGATAGAAACGAACTTTCCCAGAAAATTTCAATGACCCATCATTTGTAAACTTTTTCCAAATCCAGTCTACTAGCTACTCAGGTGGAGACGCCTGCGCAAAAAACACTTGGATAAACTCAAATTGTGTCAAAAATGGACTACTTCACTGCTACGACAAACGTGACTATAGTTTCTGGATTGTTTAGTACAAAACATTTGTTGTTTCAAATTGATTGAAATTGTATTTTTTGTGTGGGCTTTACAATAGTTATAGATTAATTTGTTGTGCAAACCACCTGGCCTAATATAAACACCAAAATATGACCCAATCATGTCAACATGACAAAATAACATATTATGATTAAAAAAAGACATTACCCCTTTTTTATTTTGAAGAAAAGACCCAATATTTGGTGTTTATTTTATTTTTTTAGTTATCTTGTGGAGTGGTACAGTTTTTAACATTTAACAAACCAGGATAGATAAGTCCACTCTTGACCTGAATTGGGTTATTTAGTCATCCAACTGGTTTGAAAATGTAGCCTTCAGAATATATAATATAATACAAGTAATGTTATGAACATACTACCAGAATTAAAGGAATCACAATTCCTTCAAATCAGGAGCCCGCCTCCTGTCTCGAACAGGGTTCCTACAGTTTAAGGCAAGTTAATACGCTATAACGCCTTTTGAAATCAAATAGACCAAGTCAACAAAATACAAACTTGCTTATGTGGGGCGCCCTATCCGGACCGCATGCAAACATGTGGGCAATGGCAGAGAAGAGGAACATTGCACGGAGTAAGTCTTCAACTTGCTTCTTTGATTTAAATGATAGGTGTTACGTCATGGTGTTGAAAGACCACAGAAACTCCGTTGTAGACAAATTGCCAAACGTCCGAAGATTATATTTTGCTGCTGTCCCAGTTATTATCGGGCGTCCGGGTGGAGGCACAGTGAAAACAAGAGACAAACAGAACTGAATAATATCTGGTGTCTGTTGGCAACTCCATACCGAAGCTATGCGTTTCGCACTTTGCGTGTGTGACTCCCATTGTGCCGAGTTTAAAACATTTCTTGCACAATACATTGTGCCTCGTACACATTACCTGACACTGTTTTTAGCCATGGCGAAAAACATTCTTCGGACAGCCACTTCTCATTAAATTTACACTTTCCCATGGTCCAAGGTAAATCGTCCAAAGTTTCTATGGTGTATTGTAGATCGACCTGAGACATGCATCTGCTCTGCTCATCAGAAACCACATCACCGTTTTGATAGTTACGTTATTGTTGTCACAACATGTTGCCACAAAAATAAATCGGTGAACTATTAAAAAAGACAATTTTACAAAATATTTTTAGTTTAAACAAATAAAAACTTTATTACTGTGTTCACATTTTTAAGACTTTCGTAAATTGGATTTAAGACATTATAATGTCATTTAAGGCCTTATTTTTAGAATAATGAATTCAATGCCTTTTAGGACTTTTCAAGGATGCATGGGAACCCAGCCTCACTTGAAGAAGCCGGCTTATAGTGCCTTTATATCTGCACACGACACACCACTATTGGTGAGTACGGTTACAGGTTCAAGAAACTTTTCAGAGTTCTTAAAAAAAATTCTTCCAAAAGTGCCCAGTTTCCCGAAAATCACTCGCAGCTGCTGAGACCAAAAACCTAGCTACTGAATCTTTGCTTCTTTTTAATCTGAAGTAGAAAGGACGATGCAGTTCAGACAAATAAGACTGGGAAACACAAGCATCTTGAAGATAAATCAAGTAGGTCCCTGTAGGCCTATACGAGCTATGCATGTGTGCGTGTCTGTTTGTATGCATGAACTGAGTTAGACAGTGCATAAGTGTGCGTGAGACTGTGTGTTATTATATGAATGTGAGAGAGACTGTGTGCGTCTGTGTTTGTTTCTCTCACAGTGTGCAAGATTGTGTCTCAGAGCGAAAAAACTACTGTGTGTGCGCCCGCCTTTATGTGAGTGTGTTTTCACCCAAATGGAAACGTCTGGAAGCTATTTGAGCCTTCAGGAAAAATAAAATGGTTGGGATTCTTTGGGGGACAATCGGCCACAGAGACAAACCAAATGAAAACCGAAAAGAGGCCAGACGTAAGGGAAATAACATTTCTGTGCATGTGTGTGTAGGTGTGTGAGGGTGTACTCATAATTGTTACCTTCTTAGAGCCATTTTCAGGAGTTTTACTATCAATGAGGGGAGCCAATTGTCCTTATTAGTGTTTTTTGGGCCTAATGAGGCAAAAAAGAGCGAATACAGGATTTGGTGTCCAGCTCTTCCTATTGTGCGTATCCGTGGACTGCTGACCAAAGATATTAAATGTGAAACCGATTGAGATATCATAGAGGAAGCTGCAACACTGCATGAAAATCCTCTTTCCTTCCACCATCGTCATTCTTTCCATCAGTGAGTTAATCCTCAGGGGCTTACAATTGTTGTTTGTGTTTTTTTTTTCTTCTATCTCAGATATTTGAATATTCCCTACTCTGTGTTCTCCCATCATCATTCTTTCCAGTGTTGCTTTCTGAGAATGTTATCATTTGTTATTTGATTAAAAATAGCAGAATTAGTATTTTCCTCAAAAAATGTATTTATTTCAAAATAGTGCTGTCAGAGTAAATCAATCGTTCTTAAATAGTGAGGCGGGCATCCCTGTGCGGGGCACGGGGCTGCGTCGAGGGGATGCAGGCACATTTGACCTCTGGGAATTGTTCCTTTTTTACTTTCCAAAAAATCAAGTGCTATTGAACCTCCACTACGCTAGGGAGCAGTGGCGCTCTCATCTGCAGTGTTTTGTTTACGTTTAACCTGCATATAATATAGAGGTAGAGAGAGAGAGAGAAAGAGAAAGAGAGAGGAAGAGAGAGTGTGTGTTAGATAGAGAGAAAGAGAGAGAGAGAGAGAGAGATTATGAAGTGTAGATAGGGACCCCAAGAAAAAAATAATTAACCTTGAGACAGACTTCAAACACCATAGTCTCAGTGTACAACGCTTGTGTGTTGAGCTCCCTACTCTACTGCAGTGAGACCTGGACAGCCTATGCCCGTCAGGAGCAACAACTCAACAGCTTCCATATGCGCTGCCTTTGACGCATCCTTGGCATCTCGTGGCAGGAAAGACTTCCCAATCCTGACGAACTGAAACGAGCAAAGTCCCAAAGCATGTTTCTGATGGTTGTTGGCTCGGCCATGTTCATCGAATGGATGACGGACGCCTTCCAAAGGATCTCGTCTATGGCTAACTGGCATCAGGCTCCAGACCAGTTGGCCGCCCAATGCTGGAGACATGCCGTCCGAACTGACGTGCGGAGAGCTCAGGAGAAGAGGCACCAGCAGTGGCAGGACAAAGGTCAACGGCGAAGAGAGAGCAACCTATGCGCCCGCACCACTGAGTGCCTTTACATGCAAGCACTGTGACAAAGACTGTCATTTAAGAATCGAACTGTTCAGTCACACCCGACGTTGCCCCATATCAAACTGACATGGTGACTCTTCTGGCGCAGTCCATTGTCTCTCGAGACAAAAGGAGACTTATAATGATGATTGATTTCTAACCGGCATGATTTTTTGATGGTTGATTTCAATAATTATTACCTGGTAATAAACTACTAACAGCTTAGTAATACCATATGTTGTTATTTAAGAAATGCCTATCAAACAGGTAGCGTTTCGAGCTAATCAGAAACAAAAAGTAACCCTCAGCTTCAAAAAGGTTGGTGAATTCTTTCTAATCAAATGCTATGTATTCCTTTTAATAATGTGGAAGTGCTTTTTGTTAATTTGGTTACCTTCACATTCAACAAGAAAACTTTAAAGAAGGGAAAAAGTGTCAATTCTTGGCCAGAACAAGATATTTGTGCGACTATGTGACTTTTGTGCTGTGTGATCAGGCATGTCGTCTTGTAGCCCAATATCATTTGCTGTACCTCAAGTCCTCCCCTGTTCCCAAAAAGCAGTCTCACGCCATTCCCTCTTTTGTATGCTCTTGTTATCTTCTGATAGCACATTTCGAGCTTTTTCCTACTCTCTCCAAATACTCTATACCAGACTGTTAAATATACGGTGCGCGTGGATGATTTATATGGGCCACCATAAATTTCTGTGTATAACAAAAAAATAAGTGAGTCAGGGGTCAGCAACCCAAAATGTCGTATTAGATCAAAAAGACAAATTTGTCTGGAGACACAAAAAATTAACAGCTTCATATAAGCATTATAATCCCAATCAATATTAACTTTATTAGCCTACTATAAAAATGACTCAGTTCAATGCAGAGCACCTATCTTAGGCTAACTCCTCAAGTTTACTGTCTTTACAATATTAATGAATTATGTTTGTTTCATTTCATTGATAAAATTTAAGAAATGTATTAAAATGGAGCACATATTCATAAAAATAAAACTGCAGCTTTTTGATAAGGTCATGTAAATAAAATCATGTTAATGCAGTTTGAATGGGACATCTGTCTAAGTGTCAAACAAATCAGTACATGAGTAAAACATAGCGGCATCATCTTCTTTCTCTTCTTTCTCTTCTTTTGATTCTACAGGCCGCCAACCTCAGGCCTAAGCAATAAAATATAAATAATATCCCAAAGACTCATTCAAAATATATGCTGACGAAAATATGAAATAATTTAAATTAGGACCGTTAAATTGTGATGCTGCCGATTTAAAAGGGGTGGAGCTTAAGCTCCGCTGGGCTCTGACTGGAAAGACATAAATATAATTCCCTCCCCCATTTTTTAACTTTTAAACGTGCCAGGGAGCCATTCCGCTGTGCTAAAGAGCCACATGCGGCTCTTGAGCCGCAGGTTGCCGACCCCAGCTCTAGGTCATTTCTATCAAAAGTTAGGATTTTTTTTTTTTCTCGTTTTAATAAATGCAAATCAAATGCTCCCTCTGGTTGCTAGAGGGCAGTACATATTCAAAATAGATAACAGCCAGCATGCGGCATGAGCAAGTTAATAAAGGTAAATAGGCATTCACAAAAAGATGAGTGCATTATGGTATATGGCATGTACTTTAAAGCCCTTTGCAGCAGGGAAGGTGACTTTAGGTTCCGAGGGCGAACGGACTGTGATGCCCCCGTGGGGTGAAGGGCCATGGACTAAAGTGGGACATGGTTGCTATTGGGGTAGGGGAAAAGACGGGCCATTGTATAAAATTAGCCAAGGATGTAGTTTTGGCCTGGCAAAGGGACATGTCTCCAGCAAGATTGAGCTATCATTGTTCCGTCCCCACCAATCATATGCGATCACTTTTAATCATGTGCTGTCCCCACCGCTAAGGGCCCGGTCACACAGCCGTTTGCGTCTGTATCGTGGGTAAAATTTTGCGGGTTTTTTTTGCCCGTGGTTGCCCGCGATGGAAAATGCGCAAAATTGGCCAACCCGCTGTTCATAGGTGGTATGCCCGCAAAACAGACGCCGGCGACTGTTCTGCTTCCTCATCGCGTCATTTCTGCGTCATTTTCTCGTGTGGACCACGGGTATAAAAGCTCCCGAGCCGGTGTTGTGCCCAAATCCGACTCCTACGCAACATGATGAGAGTTGGGACGAAGACAAACGTAAGCTTTTCCCCCATCAGCCCCTTTTCCTTCTCTTTTCATTTCAACAGAATTGATGAACAGATAGAAAGAATAAAATGTCAAAGGAAAAAAAAAAAAAAAAGATTTGATCCAACTAGCCAAAACGTTTATAACAATGCATTGACCTTTAAACTTTTATCGAGGCGTGTCACTGCTCTATCTCGTCTATATGGCGGTCTCAAAGCGTCCAACAGCGCCCAATTTCTGGCCGTGATTCAGCCTCGATACGCCCGTGAAAGGCTGTGTACCCGTGCTCTAAAGTATTGAGCAGCGCAAAACATTTTCGCGCTGCCAACCGCGCGTGAAATTCCGACCGCGTGTTAAGCACTGCTGTATCTCGTTTGTATAGCGATCTCAAAGCGTCCAATAGCGTCCACCTCACAGGCAGAAATTTTTGGCCGTGATTCAGCCGCAAACGGCTGTGTGACCCTAAGATCAAACATATGCCCTTGCTATCAGCTTAAGTAGGCCAAGCTACTTTATTTTGATATTCTTTTTTAATTGTTTACCAGTGCGACAACTACCACTGCTACCACTTGAGTTTGTATAGTGTGGTGAGTTGGTTCAGGTGTAAAGCTGCATTTATTCAACTGTAAAAATAAACTACTTTTTCAGTGTTTCAATGTACTGTTAAATTGTAGTTATAAAACAAAAAATGAAACATTTTTAGTGCCTAAAATCTTTGTGCTGTGTTTATTGTAAATATAAACTAACTCAGGGGGGATGGTTCAACTCTTCAATGATCATGTTATTTCAGAGCAAAAAGCTAAATCGGATCGGTATCGATTGATACTACCATGTATTTATTTGGATCGGATCAACACTAAAAATCTTAGTATCGCCCACCCCTGTCCTGTGGAGGAAACTCATTTCTGGATCTTGTTTTTCCGGTCATGACCTACAGTTTGTGACCATAAGGGAAAGTAGATCAGGGTTTCCAACATGGTTCCGCGGGCACCAGGGTACCCCTAGGAACAACCGAAGTGCCCACAGACCGGTTCTGAAAATAGCCTACCAGTGCTGGGCCATTTCTGTTTTCTAATAAAATTATCTTTTTAGTGGTTTACTAGGTCTACTTAACCATATTTCCAATAATTAACCTGGTAATAATATACATGCCCTTGCACCATCCATTGCAGCCTGTTCTACTGGAAAGGGATGACCTCATCTGCGGCCTATTTTCAAGGTTTCTTCATTTCTTCATGCTGATGTTTTTTACTTTTACCTCGCCTCATGTAGGTTTTGGATCAGGGGATGGTGTAATATCAAGTCTGTATTCTGTACATCCCTTTTTTGAGACTTCTTTTAATAAGGGCTACACGAATAAACATGTCTTGACTTAATAACATTATGAGATATTATTTTGGAAATGCAGATCAGAATGTGTGCCCTTTGCACAAATTAGAAACAAAAAGGTTGGAGACTCCTGACCTAGATAAACTGATAAATCGAGAGATTTGCCTTCTGACTCCCTCTTACTTTTTTACCATCCCAGTGACTTCTCAACCCTAGAGATAGAAAAGCCCATCTCAGACTCCCCAGACTGCTTCCTCAGAGGAAGACGTGTCGGTGGAATTGAGGATATCTTGGAAGTATTCTGCACATCATTTCACAACGTCCAAGGTCGAGGTCAGCAGCAAAAAACAGCATGATCCATATCAATGCCCAAGAGAAACCTCAAACTCTCATTGAACAATTCAAGTGAGTGTTTAGTGTTTTTGAGTTTCCAACTTTAAAAGCATAGCGGACAAAAGCGTAATTTATTCTACTTTTGTGTGTCGGTGCGCCTTTAAAAAGCCAGCCCTGGCTTTTTATTGATGCGCGCTTTCCTGTATCTCACTCCTGATCAGTCAGCCCTGCAGGCTAATCAATATGAGTAAAGGGCATTAAAACTCGCCCCACTGCGGTTTTTGTGTGAATCTCTGGATTCGCCGACTAAAACCGGCTGCTTATTACACCTGCCAGAGACCCGTCACTGTAACTTTTTCAAAATATGTGTTTGCAGGGGAAAATTTGAAGCTAATATTTGATCATACTGTGGGTCAGCAACTTCCGGCACTAGACCTGCATGTGCCCCTTTAGTGCCACCCTCCTGGCTTCCTGGATTCTTTTCAGAAAATTACAGAAATGGAAAAAGATGGGGCAGGCAAATATATATATTGTGTTTTTTTATGTCAGTTTTTTTCTATAGAAGGACAAACATGACATAAACATTCTTTGTTAGGTTTTGGTGAGATGGACCCAAGTGCAGAGACACAAGACACAATAATTTATTCGGGGACCAAAGAAAGTTAACTATTCCTCCAGTTCATCTGTGTGTTGGCATCCTCTAGAGGACAGTGACTTCTCAACCCTAGAGATAGAAAAGCCCATCTCAGACTCCCCAGACTGCTTCCTCAGAGGAAGACGTGTCGGTGGAATTGAGGATATCTTGGAAGTATTCTGCACATCGTTTCACAACGTCCAAGGTCGAGGTCAGCAGCAAAGAACAGCATGATCCATATCAATGCCCAAGAGAAACCTCAAACTCTCATTGAACATTTCAAGTGAGTGTTTAGCTTCTAGCTGTTAAATCTTTTTCCAATGCCCTAATAATATCTAGAATCATTAATGAATGGCTAACCTTTATGTATGAAGCTCCTTTTTCTTTTAATTTAAAGTAGGTTTATAGAAGGCTTTTAATTTTTTTGCATCTCCAGACATACTTGTTTTTTTATAAATTGGGATTGTAATGGCTCTTTTAGGGCAGCACGCTGCCGCAGTGGTTAGCGCTTGTGCGGCACAGTTCATGTCATGGGAACCTGTCATGGGTTCAAATCCAGCTCCAGACTTCCTGTGCGGAGTTTGTATGTTCTCCCCGTGCTTGCGTGGGTTTCCTCCAGGCACTACGGTTTCCTCCGACGTTACAAAAACATGCATTTCAGGTGAATTGGCCGGTCCAAATTGTCCCTAGGTGTGAATGAGTGAATGAGTTGTCTGTCCCTGTGTGCCCTGCGATTGGCTGGCAACCAGTTCAGGGTGTCCCCTGCCCACTGCCCGGAGATGGCTGGGATGGGCTCCAGCCCCCCCGCGACCCTAATGAGGATAAGCGGTACTGCTAATGAGATGAGATGAGATGGCTCTTTTAAAAAAATTGGGCTTGCTGGCCCCTGGACTATACCCTGAGCTGCTCTTTCGTCAGGTTAACCAAGATGGATCATACATTACATTTTGGGTAACGAGCCAAAGTTTTGATTGCTCCGACTGGTACCCGTCCCTTCTGTTTTCCGACTTGAATTTAAAGGATTATCACCTGTCACTCTGAAATCTGCTCGTCAGCCTGCCAGCAGCTGATAAGCGCTCTTCGATCGATTGAGCTACCTTTTTAATCTATTCAACTCTTCCAGGCCACTGGGAGGAGGGAGCATATGCTTAATGTAGTTACATTGTGTGGGATAATCACAACTTTGAGAAGGCATGATCAGTTTTGAAGACTGATCAGAAGAAGACCCCTGCAGTCTATGAGGTATTACATGGTGAGTGTAGGCCAAGTGTCCGGTATGTATGGCTTGTGGGCCTGGTATAGTCGGAGAAAAATAAGGACCATGCTTAAATTTTCAGTATTTTTCAAGTGTAGTAAAGATGAAAATTTAAGCGACACAGTAGACAATTGGTTTGGTCGAGAATATATAGTGCAGAGTCCTAACTCCAGTTTACAGTCACGGTACTACAGCAACAAACCCTGTTTAGGCTGTATGTTTCTATGAAAACCTGAGGCTCATTAAACAACATATGTTCACTGTTCACTGGTTGAGACACTTTACGACAACTGAGAAAGCCAACCAAGCACCCAGAGCAATCTGATTGGGTGAGCGGTAGAAGCAGGTGGATCTCTGCAAACAAAGCGCACCTGCACCTTTTCTCTCTTTGTCTCTCTCTCTTTATTATTATTTTCAGAGATTTGATCAAATCATCAAATGTCACACAGTGAAATAAATTGGCGGGTTTAGTGTTTTTATTTATTTATTTTGTCTGAAAATGTACAGTATGTCTCCCTCAAAAAAGAAAATCAAAATATTTTGCCTTTATGACTCTGGGTCAAAACAGTTCGTGACCCGCGCTTTAGGCAAATGGGGAATCACTCAATTGGGCTCACGGATTAATTTTGCATGTCATGCTTGGGCATTTTAGAAAAGAAGGAAATTGGCCTCCTTTCAGCAATCACTTTGACAAACACTCGGTGCGAGGGAGGAAGCACGTTAAATGGAATGCTGAGCAGGAGAGCTGTGTCAACTTCAATTCACATCTTTAAATTAACACACAAACACACAAAGCGTAGACACGCAAACAGTGAATGGGTCTGGACAGGCAGCACCCACCTTTAGCTCATTACTGCCGTCACACCCATTGAAAGTCCTTGCGACCCAGCAATCACCCTGCGGAAAAAAGAAGACATTTAATCTTTTGCCTGCAAATTGTAGGGTTGGGCGAATCAATCCAAATCGCGATATAATTGATACTAGGCAAGTACTTAAATCGGATCAATATAACACAGCCCTTCTATCTCTCATCCAGCACTCTCAGCAGCTCACTAAGTTTATGCCTGAGTGGGGGACTCACAACCACACTTTTAGCATCCCCTAACCTGGCCTGCTCCTGCATTCTGCCTACCAGGCAGAAGAGAGGGACAAATCTATCCATCTACAAAATGACAAGCGGTAAACAGGAAGCGCAGCGCGGTGTGGACTTTTTTCCAACATTTTTCATTTCATTTCATTTAATTTCCAACAAGAGAAAAAGATAATGTCAGGTGTCATTTGCATAAGAAAGCGGTGCGCTAATTTGGCAATGCCACAAATTGACATAAAAACATGAGTGCAACGAGCTGGAACTAAATCAGTAAACATGTTAAGGCCCAAGTGTTGAATATTTGACTACTAGATGGCACTGTGTTGTCTGGTGCGAGCAAGGGCCATTGCCACAGAAGACAGAGTGGCGGCTGGGAGCCGGACAAAAAAGGCGGCGATCTAAGCGGGTATTTTACTTTGTAAGAGAAATACAAATTTCTTGACTTTCAATGGAAAATAAGACTGGTGTCATAATGCATGTATTTTGAGTATTCAAATCAATGTGGGTTTTTTTTACGGAATGACATTTTTTGGAGGGACTGAATATTACATACTGTCCTTTCAGGTTCAAAAACCTTTAAATCTCTTGTCACTTTGGCAACAGATGCAAATATACTTTATTTGCACTGCCTACTTTACTTTCAACATATTGGGCAGTGGAAGTTACTTTAGTTGTCTAGTAGATATTATTATACACTATTTGTATTTTTGTGATACTGTATTGCTGCTTTTTTGGTTTGACTCACTCGGCTTTTGTTCTGAAACCGTTTTAATGGATATATATATATATATATATATATATATATATATATATATATATATATATATATATGCACAAACATTTTTTAATGTAGTTATTTCATAAAAATGGAAACATTTAGTGCCTAAATTTTGTATGCTGTGTTTTTCAAAAATATAAACCAACTAAATGACAATTCTAAAAAAAATAGTATTGATCAGATCGGTATCGATTGATACTACCCTGTATTTTTTGTATCGGATCAATACCAAAAATCCTAGTATCCCACCCCAAGTAGAAAGTACAATAGGCCTTCATCTCGATAAATTGTCACCATAAATAAAAACATTAGTCGGATCTTGTGCACATACGTCCAAAAATAACAACCGTCGGTCAAAGCTCAGCTGGTAGTAATTTTCGAAAGGGAAAAACAACTAAATTGAAAATGATCTTAAGTAGCAGCAGCAGCAGGCTGACGTGGCACCAGCGGAGAACAGGTTAGAGACTTTTGAAGTAGTGTCGGTCTCTCTGTCGACTAGCGCATATCGGGTGTCAAAATAAGCGCGCACCACCCTTTCACCCTGAAACGCAACACAAGTATATTAAAATCATGTGCGTCCCTGCTAAATTCGTAGAGACGTTTCCAGTTCCTCTTGACAGCCTTTGGCTGAACACAGAAAATGCTGTTTCAAATTAAAAAATGGTCGTTTAATTTAAAACAGGTGTCTGAAACTTGCTGCCTGTGGGCCATTTGCGGCCCTCAGGTTGATAAGATATTAAAATATTAACACATATGACATGTGACCCGCTTTAGAACAAAACAGAGAGTAATCAACACAGCCCAAAAAAATCCCCGGTAGCTCTGCTCAGTCTGGAAGACATTGCCGTCTTGCCATACTGTAACGGAGACATTAGCATTATAAAAGACAATTTTGAAACCGCATTATTTTTCAGCCACTTTTTGCCACGGAGAAGGAACTCTTGAAGCCCATTTTCCAAAAGTAAGTTAAACTTAACTTTAGTTATCTTTATAGAGCATATTATTTTTTAGTACAAAACAATACAGGCTACTTATACAAGCCTTATAAATACTTATATAAACCTTAAACATACACAATATAGCACTGAAGCAACTTACGAACAAATTCAACTTACCAACGATCTAGTTCGTAAGTATGGCAGCGTCTGTACAATAGTTTGTACATCTATTTCATGGCCACATTGAAGAACTTTTTAAGGACTTATAAAGGCAATTTTCCAATTTATCTAGAACCATTAAAAGAAAAACAAAGTCAAGTCAAGTAATTTTTATTTGTATAGCCCTTAATTACAAAGAGTCTCAAAGGGCTGCACAGGTTATTGCACAGACTATTATTTCAGACCATTATTACACCATCCTCTCATCTGAAACCAACATGAGGGCAAGGAAAAACTCCAAAACCTCAACTTGAGGAAAATGAAGAAACCTTGAGAAGGGACCGCACATGTGGTAATCCCCCTTTCAGGATGACCAGACTGCAATGGATGTTACAAGTACAAATAGTACAGAGATATTGTCAACAAAATATATAGGTTATTCATATGCTATAGAGTAGAAGTGGGTTTAGATTTAAAAGTTTCCACTGAGGTTGCAGATCGGATCTCAGGGGGAAGAGCATTCCACAGCACCGGTGCCCGGATGGAGAACGCTCTCGAACCTGCGGAACACTTCTTGGCTCTTGGGATCGCCAGTAGGCCAGCGCTTTCAGAACGAAGGCTTCGGACCGGAACATAGGGGGAAATCAAATCTGAACGATATGAGGGAGCAAGTCCATGTATGATTTTGTATAATACCAAGAGAACCTTGAAATCACATCTTAGGCTAACAGGGAGCCAATGCAGGTTAGCCAAATTCGGACTTACTTGTCCTAGTTAAAAGCCTCGCTGGAGCATTTTGTACCAGCTGAAGACTCTTGATTCTGGACTTGGGGAGACCGGAGAGTAGTGCATTACAGTAATCGAGACAGGAGGTAACAAACGCGTGAATTATAATCTCCGCATCCGACTGAGACAGCATAGGACGAATTTTAGCAATGTTGCGAAGATGGAAGAAAGCGGTTCTAGTAATTTTCTTCACGTGTGTTTGAAAGGACAGATCGGGGTCAAATATGACACCTAAATTTTTAACAAATGGTGTCAATAATGTATTTTTCAGAGCCACAAACATATCTGTATTTTCTATATGCATTTATCAAGATGTGTGATTTTTAGTAAATAGCGATTATATTTTTGGATCTGAACAATGCATGTGGAAATATTTTTGAAACAAATTTCTCCCCACAGAGGTGTTGGCAAAAATAAGGGTATCATGTACCATACTAAGTTAAGCATAAAGTTTTTTCCATGGCAATTAACCATTGAGAAACGCTTTTTTTTTTTTTTGCAGATGTCCCATAATATGAGTCAATAATTGATACGTAATCCTTGCAATAATACACATTTCATAGTGCCCTGTTTAGGTGTAGCATGCACCTGTCCTCTTGGGGCGATGACAATGCCATACGAACTAATACAGCTGCCGTTTATCACATGGGAAGAATAAATGCAATGGCAAAGCCAAGCCACCAGAGCGAAGTCTCGAATTATACAAAATCATGCATGGACTTGCTCCCTCATATATTTCAGATGTAATTTCCCCCTATGTTCCAGTCGGGACCCTTCACTCTAAAAAGGCTGGTCTACTTCTGATCCCAAGAGCCATTATTGTATTTTATTTTTTCTTGAAAAGGTTGTCGGCCACCCAGACAGAGACGTTTTGTAAGTTGTACGCCCAGCGTAAAAGAAGCACGCCCCGGGCGTCTGGGCAGACGTTATTTCAGACACTGCTGTAACGGAGACATTAGTATTATAAAAGACAATTTTGACTCCGCCCACCACCGCCAAGAAGAGAACCGCAGGTTTGGGAGCGTTCTCCATTCGGGCCCCGGTGTTGTGGAATGCTCTGGCCCCTGCGATTGGATCTGCAACCTCAGTGGAACTATTTAAATTTAGACTTAAAATACACTTCTATTTATATAGCTTATGCATGACCTATATTTAATGTTGACAACATTTGTGTATTATTTGTTATTGCAACATCAATTGCAGCCTGGTCATCCTGGAAGGGGGATTACCTCATGTGCGGTCCACATGACAAGACATAACTTGGCAATCATGTTCAGTGAATGAGAATCCTTTAAAGGCAATATCATTGCTCTTAGAGGTCGACTGATTATCGGGCTAGGCCAACTATCAAGCGGGACGATTATCGGCAATGATATTTGAGAATTTGACGGATATTGATATCAAAATTTTTGTTTGTTCGACAGACAATTCATGTATCTAAAACTGGGTTATTTAGGCTCAGATGCAGCCAAGACCTCTCTTCTGGTCTTCTTTTTCCACAAACACTACCCACCCTGCGGCTACTCATTGGATAAGCGACCGGGGGTGAAGCCCCTGAAGCAGGAAGAAGATCCTTCGAGCGACAGCTCTGCTAATTCTTCCTTAAATGCCTGTAAATCAAGACTGCTGATATAATTGAGATTCAGTGAAAAACGTGTGTGTGATTAAAAGATGGCATAAAAAGTGTACTTAACTTGTTTCAGGGAATCAGGTTCAGGTGTAGACTGATATAATGGCTCTTATCATAGCATCAGTTGGTCAATCAAGAGTGTTTATGATCAACAGAGCAGAAATATCACACTAAAGTGGAATGCTGAGTACTTAGCTGTTACCATAACTAAAATGTTAGTTTGTCAATCTGGCTCTAAAACAGAAGTGCCCACTGTTAATTTGCAAGCTCCGTTGAAGTGTCCATGCACTTTTTGTTATAAGATCATTTAGGTCACGTTGGTTGCATTGACATTTTTTTTTTATTTATTGGTAACAAAAACTAAAGAAACAGGGATATATTTGAGTACTTGATTATTTATGTACTTTTATACAAGTCACTGCCAAGCTTAACTTTATTTATTGCACTGTAAATTGATTGTAAAAGATTAGTCATGCTAATTGTATTGAAATTCTAATTAATCTGTTGTAAAACATTTCAGGGACCCATTTATTCATGTACCTTTATACGAGTTGCTACTAAGCCGCATGTATTTGTATTTGCTGCACTGCTAGTTTTGGGTTGAGTGAACGATTAGTCATGTTAGTTGTGTTGAAATTCTAATTTATTTATTGTAAAAGGTTTCAGAGAGCTGTTAAAGTTTAATTTGTATTTATAATAAATATCCTTGGTTTCTTTTCGTATTATTAAAATAATTATTGAGTTTTTAAGCTTTCACAACAAATGGATATCAGCTCCAAATCTCGGTTATCAACCTCCGCTTAATGCAGATATCAGTATCGTATCGGCCCTGAAATCCCCATATTGGTCAATGCTTAATTACTCTTTCTGATAGGGCCCAAATCACTCTGCTATCAGCCAGACGACCTGGAGCGAGCACCTTAACCTCCAATGGCATGGACACTGGATTTTTGGAGTAAGAAAGTATGATTTGTTCAAACAGTAAAAAGCACTGAAAGGGAAAGACACTTTTGAGCAAGTGATGCATTAATTTATGTGGAAAAAAACCCTGCATAATATGTCTTCTTTAATTTATTCAGGGCTAGACGTTTCTCTCACAGTTGGAGTTCCAGACAATTTTTGCCATTTTGACTTATTTTTGAAGGCCTACAGAAAATGTAGCTCTTTATCTACAGTATGTCCCTGTATTGTGTAATGCAACCAGAAACGGGTGCTACAAAGCACAAGGAAGAATACAAACTAGGGAGACTGAACATGACCAGTTGCCTAGCCTTTCACCCATTTTTTTGTGCCCGTTGCAGCAAGATGGCCGCCAATCATGTCAGGAGCTCTCTGTAGGTAAGTGTCATGTTATGTGAAATAAATGAAAATTTCTTGACCTACGAGTAAACAAATGGTCGTTTAGAAAATTGAAAATTATTTGGCAGTTTTCTTTAGATTTTGATTAATTATTGTATCATACAGCAAGAATTGTTGTTTATTTTATTGTACTGAATTCTACTTCTCCCTGCACATTATTTTATTGCAATTAATTGAATGGTAGAAATTTGTTAGCTCCAAAACTCAAAAGGTAGCCAGATAGCTATGTAAAAATAATCATTTTCTGCTTTTTCGCTTTATAAGACCTGTAACTTGGAATTTAGTTTGTTGTATGTTATGTAAAATAAATCAATAAAAAGATCAATACATAAATGTGTTTGATATACTGTATGAATAGATTCACATTTGCTTATAAATAATCATCAATACTTTGTCCGTGAACCGGAATTTGTTTTGCTTTTATTTCTAAAATAAAGTATCATGCTATTAATATGCTTATTACCAGGTTAATTATTAAAACTAGGGTCAAATTGACTCAGCAAACTAATAAAAAAATGTTTTTACTAGAAAATCACAATGACTCAACACTGATTAGCTATTCTCAGAACAGGATTCGCGGCAACTTGGTGCCAGCGGGCATGACATTGGAGACCCCTGAGGTATAAGAGTGCACACTAGCGTTCCATGGACAGGCAAAGGCAAATTATGTCATAAATCTCTATTTTAAAAACGGTAAATTTTAATCCGGGTAAGCATAATTTATTTGGATAGAGATCAGTTGGGGAACCATAATCAGAATAATTATTCTGGTCGCACTCCAGCCTCAGGCATTTTAGTTAATGACAGCCACGCCATTCATAGCGACGCTTTCAAGCTGTCATAAGTCGTGTGAAACGTGCGTATGATGCATGAGTGTGCTAATATTTGTGTCCACATTCTTGCATATTACAATATCTTCACTGGAAAAACATAGAATTCCCTGAGAATTTGCCTCACCCCCCCAAAAAAATAGTCTGGAAAGTAATGTCTTTGCTGAAGAATGACATAATTAGAGTTTTGAATAAGACAGTGTAACAATTATTGTAATAATTATTACCACGATAAATAATGATAAACTGTTTTAATGCAACCCTGGCTTTTATTATGGTTTTAATTGCATCCGCCTTACAGTCTGGTCCAGCTAGTATACAGTATCAAATAAACAGCTCACAGAGGAATAATCAGATATGCATTATAGTCCGGAAAATACGGTAATCGTTTAACTATCCGGTGACCAGTCTCTATTGAAATTGCCGTTAGATTCAGCACCACTGAAAAAAGAAATAAGATGCGTACAATAAGCATGTAAACATAAACATAGATGTCCATCCTCCATTTTTTAATGGATTGCTATATGAACAGCCACCATCTCCCGTCTAAAGCCCTCCTCCACTTCGTCTTTTAATCCCAACCTGACTCAGTGTTGTATTCAGTGACTCATTCCAACTCTTCCTGCTTCTCTTATTCTTTTTTCCTTCTACTCTGGCTCTCATTCTCACCTAACTCAATGTGCTGTTAAGTGCGTATTATTCATGCTCATATGTGCTACCAAGCTTTTGCCAGACAGCAGACCATCTATTTTTACATTTTTCCCCTCTATTACTTCCTTTTTTGAAATCTTGCAGTCTGACGGTTTTAAAATAACAGTGTGTGGTCAAGTTATGTGTTTTTTCCCCCCGTCTAGCTGGAAATTCTGCTGAAAGCATTAAATCCTCTTGGTTTAGGTCGTACAAAATACACAAATATATGAACGCAGGTTGAAGAAAAAAAAATGTTTAAAACGTTGTCAATGTCTCGAAACCAAAACACAGGCTTGACGTTAGGAATTGTGGATTAGCAATAGCTATTGCCTGAAACTAAAATATAGGATTATGGCGGGTTCGTTTGTTATTTTGGTTATATTAAGCCTCAAATTGGTTGCATGTAAGCAGGTAAAATTTAGCTGAGCTTATTTAACATGGTAGTTTATTCTCTAGATGGCTAGCCTGCTCCATAGCAGGTTAACCACCAGGACAAGGTCATCCCCAGAGATAAGTTTACTCTGATTGTTGTGAACAATAAATGTTGTTTTTTTTCTCCAGCTTTTACATGGTATTGTGTTATATGTTGCATCATTTTAATCATCTTGCATTAAAATTGTACATGTAGGCTATACTTTACGTATTTTGACTGTGAAATTGCAATAATCATTTTATCGTCATTTATGTAGTACATTTATTGTTGTCATGCAGTGTGTTTTATAACAATGCCAAATAAGAGTGCATGTGAAATCGACATGGCATTGAGGAATGTGTGCAGTATGTTATTGTTGTTTTTATGATTATAAAAAAGTGACCAAAACGCTTGCAAAGGTTGTATTAATGGAGTATTTGACTGTGGTAATACCATACAAGCTGCTCGACACGTATTTTGAGCTAAATTCTTGTTTGACATACATAATCCAATTTTCAGATAATACTACTAGAGACCACTCGAGACCCTTTAAAAATCGTCAGGGTGGTGACTATTCCTTCGAAAATTAAGAACCAATATCCCAAGTCTTCTTTTGTTGTGGATGCGTGACAATGAGCTAGCAGGAGATCATCATAGTCATAGAGAGCATCAACTCTGAGAAGGTGTTGTCCATCTACAAGGACTTACAGGTCAGTCATGTCCTTTCATGACTCTCGGTCACTATGGCTCAATGTTAGTTTGTTCTTCCATGTCCAGGGTTGGTATACCTTTTTCATGGCCAAATTTAAGCACTTTTCAAGCAATTTCAAGGCCAGTTTTTCGATTTCCCAGTACTTTTTACATGAATAAATAGTTGTCTGGGGGAGGTGCTTTAACGACTAAACTAAAGATGCTATCTTTCTGCTAGCACATAATTTGTGCATACTTGTGCTAATTTATGATCTACGATCGTTTTGTGTCAGTGGGCTTCTATAAACTAGAGTTCGACCGATTATGGTGGGCGCCATTTATCTGTACCAATTTTTGGTAATTTCCCAGATATCGGTATCGGCATATTATAAAGCCGACTAAGCCGATATTAAGTCAAACACAACGGAGCAGCTGAGCCGAGTCTTTTTTACCTCTCCTGCCTTCTGTCTCTGACTCAATCACCCTGCGCCTTCTGATTGGATACGATAACTGGGATGGACCCTCTGAAGCTAGAAGTCCCCACTCTGCACTCTCCGCTGTCACAGACTGGAGCGAAGGTTAGGGCTGTCACACATATTTTTTTTATTTGCGAACACTTTTCACATTCGCAATCAGCAACTTTTTCTTTCCACCCCCTTTGTGACCATCCTTGTCGAGTAAATGTTGTCAATGTCCAGCAGCGCACACACAAAAACAGCCAACCCCGGTGTTGTGCCCAATTCCAACAAACTTGGATTTTCCTATGCTTCTCAGCGCTGCGCTTTCGATGGAATGAATGTTGTGATCATAGTCTGTATGATGAGTTTATTTAAAAAAAATTGATCGCCATGATTAAAACCAAAAAGGGCCCATTGTCTATATAATGAGTTCATTTAGACATATTCATGCGGACATCACCAACACTGGAGGCGACCCAGTGTAGCTAAACAATTTAATCTTTAAGAACAGGGGTGATTTAAGGTTCAGAGCTTTGGGGCTGTTAAGCACCTAAAGTGTCTTAACACTCTCCCTTTCCAGCAACAACCATATACAAACATCTTTAAGTCATTAAAACTTTAAATGTGGTCATTTAAATAAGTAATAAATAATAATATGATAAATGATTGACGTCCGCGTTGGCTAACAAGCTGTTTTAGTACCAAGAAGTTTAGAATTCAGTATCAAAAATTCAGTATCAATTAACATTTTTTTAGTAGTAAATGGTTAATAAAAAATCCATCAAAATGTAATGGTATTGTGGTCAACTGATGAGAAGAAAATACATACTAACGCGGAATACATCTTAACGTGGTGCTCGGAATCAAATGGACTAATCCATGTCAAAGCAGTGAAGTGTTTCCAATGCTGCGTTGCTCATATTTTTGTCTTGTTTTTCTTTTTTATTTTGGATCTAGTGTTTTCATCATATTTAAGCTTAACCTGTCCTACGTTAAAGAAATGAGAGTTTAAAAATTGCGATACTTTTGGGGGTGCTGAGTTGACTTTGCGGATGAGCCTCCCAAATGCGGGCTGTTTACGCCCAACTTCACAACCACCAGTAGTAGTGCACAACTAGGCTTTATATAGAGTACAATAATACCCATATTGTAATGTGTGTTTATAATGCACTATAATATCCTTATTGTAATACATGTTTATTGTACATAGTTGTTCACTAAGTGCTGTAACCAGGGCACCATTGTGATTGAAACCCTGGTTTTATTAAATTTCCCAGTGTCAATCACCACACTTATTAGTCATGCGAAAGTGAAAAGTTGGTCATTTTAGTTGTTTTGAAATACTAATATATTTACTATAAACGTTTTCAGCGCGCTACAAATGTTTTATCTGAATTTAAAACGAATAGTATTTCTTTATTTTTACATAAATAAACTTTTCTTTCACCATTTTTTTTTTACAGCAAATGTATATCGGCTCCAAATATTGGTTACCGGCCTCGTCTTAATACTAATAATCGGAATCGGTATCGGCCCTGAAAAACCTATAGTCCTTACTATAAATTACATGAATTCTGCTACTGTGCTTTAACAATACACACTCAGCTTTAATATGTCACACTTGTTTACGAACAAGGAAAAGGCTCTACAGTTGTTGGGTAGTAACAGAGCTCAAAATGGAAAACCCAAAAAGTTGCTGTATATATAAAAAGCAGAAGAATTAGTCAAATTCGGATTGATTTTAATGATATTGTTTCCTCCAAAGCAGAGTGCATTCAATCTTGGAGACTGTTGATCTTTTGCTTTTTGTTTTACTTATTTTAATTTCTATTTTTTGCATGTTTTTCAGAGGATCCATGTATGTTTAAAACAGAATTGTTGATAAGTATTTTGTTTGCATTTTATACTTTTGTATAATAATTTATATTTAATTGTTTTGCATTTTCAGGGGTTTTGTGCTGTTGTTTGACCTCTTCCGTGTGTAAAAAGTTTAAATTTCTAGATCTGTGAATATTTTAATTTATATTTAATTTGATAATCATCTATTCCCTGCAAAACATATGAAATTATTATTTACCAAATAATTTGGTGCATAATCTTTAGTATTATTGATGATGTATCATTAAAAAACAAAACAAAAACTGAGGAATAGTTTTGGGAGCAGAAAGAGCCAGCTTTTCTCAGTGAGCAGAGCCAAATGAGCCAGTTTCCTAAATGGAGCTGTCCTCTTGGGTGCAATCAGTAGGTGGTGGTTTCGCTTCACATGACAACGCCACGGAGACAAGCCACCAGAGCAGGCGTGTCAGCGTATTTTTTGCACTTTTTAAAAATATGTCTTCATTGAATGTCTGGGTTATAGTCAGACAACCAAAAAGCATGGCAATGGCAACAGTTTCAAGCATTTTAAACCACCTCACCAAAATCTAAGTATTTTCTTGACGTTGATAAATTCAAGCATTTTATAGGATTTTGAGCACCCTCAAGAACTCTGGACAATAACCTAGCAGGAGATAGTCAAAGAGAGCATCAGCTCCGAGAAGGTACTATCCAAGGACTTAAAGGTCACGTAGGTCTTATCATGGCTCTCGTCATTATTTTGACACTCTGTCCCCTTGGCTCTATGCTAGTTCGTTCTATTCAATGTCACATCACAAGCACTCGTCTCAGCCTTTTGTCATGCTAGTATAATAACCCTTCCTTTCAAACCGCGGCCCATTGGTTGTTTTATCCGGCATGCAAAACGAAAACGGTAAAACGATAATTACAGTAAATGTAATAGTAAACAGTAATTTTTTTTTTTTTACGCATTTTTGAAGAGCGTCGCTACTTCGCGGATTTTCACTTTTCGCGGGTGGTTTTGGTCCCCATTAACCGCGATAACCGAGGGATTACTGTGTATATATATATATATATATATATATATATATATATATATATATATATATATTTATATATATATATATTTATATATATATATATATACATACATACATATATACATATATATAGGTCCCAGGATCAGCTCCTTGGCCAAATATTTAACGTAGTGCGGCCCGAAACTTCAAATAGTTGCCCACCCTGTTCAATGATGTAGTCATGGAATTAATTTCGGTCATATCTCAAGGCGCAAATAAACCAAAGGGTATTCCGTATTTTCACGACCATAAGGCGCCAATAAGTCTCAAATGTTCTTCAAATTGTGCGGCGCGCCTTTTGTGTCATCTAAAGCAGCAGACATAGACAAGCTCGATGGTCTTAGGGTTGGGCGCCCGCCCTGAGACTGGTAGGTCTTAGGTTCAAGCCTTGACCGAGTCAAGACTTACAACATTTGTGGGTGAAATCCAATGTTTTTGTAAAATTGTTCACATTTCTAACTAAAAGCGACTTGTATGCGATCTCCTGTGACTTCTATGCGTCTCCTATGTAAGCTTTACCATGTCCCGCCATCATGTCCCACCACCATGTCACCACCATGACATGAATAACAATGCCTTGGTCGCGGAAGTACTCGTGGATGGTAACGCCGTAGAGTATTTTGCAATTTGAAAGTTTTTCTTAACTTATTGGTGTTTTCGTTTCATGTTTTTCCACCAGAACCTGGACTATGGTGGTGCAGGATTTTACAGCAAATCATAATGAAAAGAAAGATTGTCGACGCTTGGGCTACCGTGTCTGCTGGGACTGTTGTTGAAGCTATCCTAGATGGGTTGGCATGCGAAGTCCAACTGCACTGTGAGGGTAAAATAAACACTTTGTTCATGAAGGTGGTTGAACAAGGCTTTGATGCTAGGTCCTTGGTCCTTAGCTTGGCCTTTTGATTTTTGAATTCCGGAGATGGAATAAGAGCTTGCTCTGTCCACTCCACGCATCGGCCCGGTATTGCAGTACCTCCGGGAACGGTGCATTCGCAATGATCGCAACAAGGCTTTAGGGCTAGGACCTTAGCTTAGCCTTTTGGCTGAGAGTAAGTGTCCCGGCTACTAGGCTTTGTAGCATATAATGAACTGACCGATAACGGATAATGGATAATGAATAACGGAGAAAGATCAATAACCCTTAAAAACCCAAAACCCCTTTCGTAAAGTGAGTTTGAAAGTGAAAAAAGTTAATCTTTTAATGCCGATTCAGCGAAGCTGTTCTGGTCATAAACAGAGTACCAGGATTTTGACAGTTTTTTTTAAATGGATTTCCGGAAAAAAAACATGTCAGCACCAAACTCTTTTTCGAACCAGCTCTATTTTCTCAATTTTGTTTTATCTGTGTGTTTTACTCTGTAAAGAATACTTAAAAAAACACAATGAAACTCAAGTGTGTGTCTGTTGTGTTTTTAAATACGCACAGTAAGGGTACCCGGACACTATCGTGCGTTGCACCCTGTGTAGTTAAATACAGAAATAGAACCAGTTACAGAGACTGCACCTTTTGACACTGTAATTTCAAGATGTGATTCAAAGCTTACCTAGTTTTGAGCCAGGGAGATCAATCTGGGAGCACACAGGTCTATTTCCCACCTTAGAGCACACACAAATCCACACGCGCACATAAACTATCACGTTCATGCTTTGGGATGGTCACAAATCCATTATTTTCCTTAAGAGACTTTTCAAGATCTCGCCTAATGCTTGAGGGATTGTGCAAGTGTTTGTGTGTGTGTGTGTATGTGTTGCACATTTTGGACTTTTTGGTGTGAGCAAGTCGTATGCACTGATTTTAGTGAAGGGATTTGGCGAAAATATTGCAAAAAATGACATGTGTTACCTGGCTTCTGAGCATGCTGCTAAATCAAATGTGTCCATGTTAATTCTCTAACCACTGTATAGCTATATGTGCTATATAATTGGTATGATTAAATTTAAGTAACTGATTGATCAGCCATTAGAGTAAAATAAATAAATCTAGAACTGATAAAAACACACTATTTCCATGACATGTAGTCCAGAAATGGGTAGACTAGCCACAAATTGTCCTCAGTAAAAATACTATTACTATAGAATAATATTACTCAAGTGGAAGTAAAAGTAGTCATCAGAATATTTACTTGAGTAAAAGTAAAAAAAAGTACTTGGAGAAAAGATTACTCAAGTACTGAGTAACTGTAGCAACGTCGTATTTATTGATTTAAAAAAAAACAATTAACCAGATAATGAAATAATCAAAGTACATCCCATCAACAAAAAATACATTTAATTCATAAGTACATTAAAATAATAAGCTTAAATTCAAGTGGTTTAATAAACAATTAAATACAAATAGTACAAATCAAATAAAAAAATAAGCACATGTCGCACCAAGCTGCACATTTAAAGCCTCAATACTTATCTTAACAGGCTCTGCAAGCAGAACAACAAGCCAGCCCGTGAACTTAAACAAAGGATACATTGCATATTGTAGCTGGTGTTTGGTACACTTAATCTGGGTTTTCTTAGTCTATACTGCTAAGGGACATTTTCGATCTGTTTCATCCGTAAAGAATTTACCCCCGCTGCTACGTTTGATTTGTTAAACATGGTAGAGCCTGGCAGAGACAGATAGACGCGTACTTACGTGGAGGGGATTTATCAAGTTACGAAGTTACGGCTTAAATGTTGACTAATGTAGCGGAGTCTGAGATGGTGGTTGGATCCCTTAACCACTAGGGTCCTATCGGCACTATTTCCTGTGGTGTGTTTTGGCCAAGTAAAGCCTAGTGGCTACCATCCCTATTTAAATAAATTAGTATTTAGGATTGTCAAACAAAACTTTGAATTTGTAATAAAGTTATTTACATTCTTTAATGCAATTTTAATAAAATGCCATATTTTCTCCGGTTTAATGAAAATGAGCTAAATTTTTGCAGGCCTTGTATTGTTTTAATATTGCTTAATATGGCTTAGAAACCGATTATATTTCTTTTACTCTTGCATTTGCTCTCTCCTTTATCTTCCTCTCTTTTTTCCTCTATTTTCTTTGTTTCTCTCTTCTTTGTTTCCTTGTTCTGTCTTTTTCTTTTTCTGTTTTTTCTTTCCTTTTCTTTTCTTTCTTTCTCTCTCTAAAATATTCCATATATATATATATATATATATATATATATATATATATATATATATATAAAATGTATATACACACATATATTATGTATGCTCGTTTATTCTTTATTTTTATTTTTAAATATCTGATTTGTTGACATCAACTCCACGTCGTGGTAATAATTTGATTAAGGGCTATACAAATAAACATGACTTATATAAGTGGGGTAATATTTTATGTTCTAATGCAGGATAATTAAATGCACTCTACAAGAACATAGCATTTACTCATTACATTTTTGCCTGCACAACAAATTGGCGACTCTTTATAAAAGGCACGATATAGTGGATTGCCAACACCGCTTTTGATTCTTTGTGTATGCTTTTCCTTCAGGTCGTGATACAGCTAATTACTGTCACCACTTCTTTCTGAGTGCATCGATCCAGTTCTTGGCATCTCCGGCATATGTCTTTCGTACTCCCCATCCCTGCCCCCGAGATGGCCACCGCCACATCAGTTCAGCAACATCTCGGCAGGATGTGCGCCTAAATGTGAGAACCGTGTTTTCTGAAACAGGCTAATAATACCAGTACCTTTTATTTTATTTTTTTTAAATTTATTATCGCTATCTTACTGCTAGCACATACTTTGTGCTATTTCTAGGATTTACTTTTGTGTCAATGGGCTGGTATAAACTGACAGAAATGTTGCCATTTTGCTTCAACAATGCACTCGTAGCTTTGCTGGTTGGTATTCCAAAGAGAGCTGTCCTCTTGGGTGCGACAAGTAGGGGGCGGTGACGTGTCACATGACAACGTCATAATGACAACCCACCAAAGCATGCCTGTCCGTGTCATTTTCACGCACTTTAAATTTGTCTTCATTAATTACTTGACATTGCAAATAAACATGGAAATGGCAACAATTTCAAGCATTATCAAGCACTTTACCCTCAATTCAATAGTTTCTCTGACTTTGAAAACACAACATTAAAATTCAAGAATTTCAAGCACCTGAATGAACCCCTTAAAATGCACCTCAAAAATAACCTGTTGTATAGTATTTTTATTCAGTGTTGCCTCTTTATACAAGCACCTCTAAACACATAGATTTCAGAATAAGTTATTTTTAAGAACAAGAATATTTCCCGTTACACAAAGTTAAATGCAGTTCACGAGCAGTTTCAAAGGCTACCACTCATGACTGCTTACCACCAGAATCAGCTTGTCCAGTTTGCGCAGGCAAACTACTACAGGCAAAAAATAAAGACAAAAAAAAATCCCTGTAAAATAATTTTTTATGGGTACGTTCATATAAATCAGTGCTTTTCAATTATTTTCTGTCACACCCTTCCCCCGGAAGCAGAAATCCTCTGGGCCCCCCCGAGATCAATCTATTTAAGTGATCACATAATATTGGTGGGCACAAAGCATGCCAAATCAGCGCCTTTCACGCATTTGCTCGTCTCCTTCCAAGGTCGCAGTGAAGTGCTACGGGAGAGGACTTTTGTTTGACTCTTTACACCAGCTCTCTTCGCCTGTTTCCGCATCCGTGTTAAGTATTTTTTTTTGTGGGCCTGGTAGACTTTGTGTCTACCCGATTAGAATGTCACTGCCCCCCAGTGTAGTGCAGATACAATTGCACTTTATTCTGAAAAAAAAAAAAAAAAAAAAAAAGATCTCCAAAGGCAAAAGCACTCACGCCCTCTATGACGGTGCTATTTGTAATGTATTACGATGAAATAGAAACCTGGACGCGCCTTCAAAAATTCTGGAAAACTAGAGAGGGGGTCTTGGGATGAGGAAACTCTTGAAGGGGAAATTTGGGAGTACATTTTAAAAAGGTGGCTAGAGAAGACCATCTTGGGACAAAGAGGGAACTGAAAGAGGTGTCAGAAGTTGGCAGAGTGGGAGAACTTTGAGTGGGAAGGGAATTGAAGAAGAGGTTGTGGGAGGAGTAACTTAGTGTTTTGGCCAGGTAAAGTCTTCAGGAATCAAAATGAATCAGCAGTTTGAAGTGGGAGCCCGGAGTAATTAGAGTAGAGGTGGCTAATTGTCTGATTGAAATCACCTGCACATATACGGTAATATACTACTGTAAAACCCCTACATATGGGAGCACCCAAACTTTTGAGTTCTTTTTAAGGGGAAAAAAACGATTAAATACAGTAAATCTCAGTTACAAAACCAGATCCATCCGAAAGATGGTGGGAATCAAAAAACAGCAACATGATTGGCCGAAATGAACAATGATGTAGGTAAACAGTTTACAGTGGGACCTCGGTTATCGCAGTTAATGGGGACCAAAACCACCCGCGATAAGTGAAAATCCGCAAAGTTGAAACCATGGGGAGAGCATGTAAACTCCGCACAGTAAGTCCGGTAGCTGGATTTGAACCCACACAGGAGGTTCCCAAGACCTTAGAATTGTGCCGCACACGCGCTAACCACTGCGCCGCCGTGGTGCTGTATGGTCTCTCAAATGGGAAGTGCCGGTGCCAGCCATTTGCCAATTGACTGATTTAAGGCTTTTGTATGCTGTCAGTAAAACAGAGGGTGTTTTTTACAATTGGCCACCAAAACGAACAGTAACAAAATAGCTAGTAGCCTTAGCGGCTCGTTACATTGAAAATGAATCACTTAATTAATTTAATTCATTAATCAATTAGCACTAAGAAATGGTTATTACAAGCGGGTGCTCCCTTGATTGTTATCGCGTTCAGGAATTGTTTGATGTGTCGTCAGGAGAGAAGGCTACAGGTCCAGCCTAGTGCTACGGCTAAGCTACAAAGCAATCATCCCAAGCTAGAAGCTACCCCCGTGGAGCCTGTATGTCACTAGCACAAGATCCATTACCCATGAAGCAAAAGACTTGGAGCTACAACTCGTGGGAAAACGTGCCATTCGAGACTTTTGTATTTTTTTCATTGCAGCGACCTTGCTGAAGTCCCAGTAACCCAATGCTAACGTATAGCTAGCTAGCCACTCACTAAATCACTTTCTTCTCTGAAAGAAGGAGACCCTCAATTTCTTTGTACTTGTATGACAATAAAGTCATCTAACTGCAATTCTGATATTATTTGTAGATTTAAAGTTCTTATTTGTTACAGCCGTTTATTCTCAGTCGGTAATGACGTATTTGCTAGGTAAATTTGCATGTCGCTATGATTGAGTTCTCACGGAAAAACAAAACTAGCACAGGAGATGCACTTTTCTTTTAAAGCCGAAAATCAAATCAAAATTGCAATATAGGTTTAAAAAATCGCAATTAGGTTTTTTTTCCAATATCGTGCAGCCAAGCGCCCCACCATACCAACTGTCACCCCACAAACAATCACACAGTCCAGCAGCTTTCCCACCTGACGTTTTCTTCTACTTTACCTCCAAATCAATTTCCTGTCAGGTTACAAGCGTGTCCTTCTGCAGGACTCGTGACCTCCACCTGCTGACTCCATCTCCTTGCTTGAATTAAAAGCCTGCATCACATTACACACAAACACACACACATACCACATAATGTATTACCTAGACCAGGACAAAGAAATCCAATCAGGCTTTTAAAGTGCATTTAAAAGGTGGATGTGGTTGCGCTTTGCACGACAGGATGGATGGAGTGATGGAACAGGGATGGTACATAAGAAGATGCCAGGGTGGAGAGACGACTAAAGATAAATGGGCTCACAGAGACACTCGGGGTGTGGATCAATTTCAAATTTTAGGCTGGGGAAAGATTTTAGGCCTGGGAAAAAAGCCCAAAGAGTTGAAGAGATTTTTTATTTATTTTTGTCGGTGCAGGGGGTGGACTCATCTGGTACTATACACATTTGTTTGTACTGTGACTCAACCGATACCGTTACCAATTATATTCATTTGCTGTAAAAGCTTCAAAATTTTTGTAAGGAATAATAATGCAAAAAGAAACAAAAAATATTTGTCATAAATACAAATAAAACTTAGCTCGCTGAAACCTTTTACAGTAAAGGAATTTGAATTTCAACACGATTTACATGACAAATCTTTCACTTTAACCAAAAACTAATTGTATAAATTAAAATTAGGCTTAGCAGCGACAAATTTAAAGGTACATAAAAACTAAAATAGCTTCCTGATATGTTTTACTATTTATACATATATTTACATCAATACAACCAAAATGGCTTAAATGGACTTAAAACAATGTAAAAAAAATGATACAAATTTCAAAAGAGCTCGCGAATTGAGAAGTGTGGGCACTCCTGTTTTAGAGCTTAGTTTATGAACTATTCTAGTAACAGCTTATAACTCAGCCTTCCACTTTAGCGTGCTTCTTATGCTCTCTCTATAGCACAAAAACACATTCTTGAGTGATGAACTGTTATGCTAAGAGCTAATATATCAGTCTCCACCTGAATGTGCTTCCCTTAAACAAGTTAACTACACTTTTTTTACGCCATCTCTTAATTATACACACACTTTTCTACCAGGGCATGGACTTTTTAAAATCTCCATATTGTCAGCGGCTTGATTCAGACTCAGGCATGTCAGGACTCATTTAGCGGAGTTGCCGCTGTTTGCAATCTGCAGTGTGTGGATCGGTCCGCCCGATAATCGGTCGAACTCTAGTTTGTACAAAGTGTTCTTTTAAGTCTAGTAAGGCTGATGAACACAAAAAAAGTCACATTGAATTGTTACAATATAATGAATATATAATATATATACAATATAATGAAAATTACATAATTGAACAGGGATGTTAAACTCAGTTTGGACCTGGGTCCGGATCCAAGCTTTTCTATTCTAAGGTGGGCCAGATCAGTTAAACAAGGTAAACTTGACAATTTAATTTAACCATAGATTGTCAGTATTATGCTTTATCATTCAGCCTACCCTACATATTATAATCATAATACAAATGGCATAACAAGTTTAATAACAAATAATGGAAAAAATTATTTTCATGTTCAGCATTGTATACGTTTACTGATTTATCAGTTGAGTCAATGCAGTTTTAGACCTGGACCAACTCACCACGCTATACTAACTCATGTAGCTATGAATAAAATAATAATATTTGTCTTAATTGTCATGCGGGTTTAGAATTATTCAAACAAAATAAATGAATAAAAGTTTTAGCAGTGCATGGGCATCATATCAAACTACTCGGTTGGGCCTACCTGGTACTACTGTTTTCAGTGTGCATATTCGGTGTCAGCTCTTTGACACATGTGCTGCTCTATTCATGCAAAAAGGAGCAATTGGTTTGCATTTACTTTAAAAATCAAAACTTTTGATATAAATGACCTAGAAACTTTTTTTGACCTACACAGCAATTTATGGTAGGCCGGATTCAAGCATTCAATGGGTTGTTTTCAGGACTGTTTGTTATGACATTTTTGTAATAGTAGAACATAAGGTTATGCAAAAAGCTATGGCCACTCTAAAATAAATCAAAAAGAATAAAAATTAATTAGAAAGACAGGTTTTTGATTTTAACCAAAATGGTAGACAACCTTATGAGCTCAATCTAGGTGAGCCTCACGTCAAATAAATGTTTTCAACCCAGAGTGTCTAAAAAAACAGCACGTTCAGATATATTCGCTTATTATTCAGATCAGTATATATATATATATACATATATATACACATATATACACATAACTGTCAACGTCCAAGGCCCATGCCCTTACAAACTGTCCTATTTTCCCTTGCAAAATACAAAATAATCTTACATCATATTTTTTTTTTCAAACGTGTATATGTAGTTTAGCATGTTATATTGTGTATGTGTTTCGTTATATCATATATGTTGTTAATTAACATTTTGTTGCGAGAAACTGAGTTGTTCGACATGAATGAGGTTTACTATAAAAAAAGTAGCTTGGACGTTCACTGTAGAAGGAAAAAATACATGCAAATATAATTAAGTTGAATAATACATTATCTTATTAAAATTATTAATTCATTATCTGCATTAAGTTATTGTTGGTAATATACTGATTAAAGGGATAACCACAAACCTGAATTTTTCATTTTCTCCTTTTATTCTTCCTTTTTTTCTTAACTTATTTATACAACATAATAGTTCGTAATATAATGCATCAAAGCAAGTGAGCCGTTTGAGAGCCGGCTCTCTTTAGTGAGTTAAGCCGAAAAAAGACGGTTCTCTAAAAAGAGACATACTTCCTTTCACTACACAACTACCACATGAAATCCGAGGCGGCAGACGCATGCGCACAGTAGCATCAAACCGCTCGCTTTGTTTGCAACGGAAAAAAAAAAAAACGATACCGAGATAGAGGCAACCGCAGCGAACTCGTTTGACTTGATTGATAGATCGCGAGGGTGCTGGAGCCCACCCAGCAATCATCGGGCAGTGGGCAGGGGACACCCTGAACTGGTTGCCAGCCAATCGCAGGGCACACAGGGACAGACAACTCGCTCGCTCATTCACATCTAGGGACAATTTGGACCGGCCAATCCACCTGAAATGCATGTCTTTGGAATGTGGGAGGAAACCAGAGTGCCTGGAGGAAACCCAGGCAAGCACGGGGAGAACATACAAATTTCGCACAGGAAGTCCGGTAGCTGGATTTGAACCCACACAGGAGGTTCCCAAGACCTTAGAACTGTGCCACACACGCGCTAAACACTGCGCCGGCGTGGTGCTGTATGGTACCCATAATTGACAAATTTGCGTTTTTCCGTACAGATTTTCTTGTATGTCGTGCCCGTCTTAAAATGATCAGGAGATCAGATATGACCACCATCTTTTACAGATAGTCAGATTGGTTACCCTTGTTGTAAAAAATGGCCAAAAACAAAAAGCAGACTAAGCACTTGTTGAGTCAGCTTTTTCCCAGAAAGTCATTCCACTCTCCCAGGCCAAAACAACATTGAATAACAACATCCTCTTTTACAGGAAGTCGGGTAGGTTACCTTAGATAGAAAAAAAAAAAAAAAAAATATATATATATATATATATATATATATATATATATATATATATATATATATATATATATATATATATATATATATATATATATTTATTTTTTTCTACTGACTCGGTAGCTTTCCCAGTATGACATTCTAATCTTCTAAACAAAAACAAGTTTAGCCAGGATCACAATCTATTCACAAACAATCTCGACTTTAGAGGTGAAAATGCCCCCCAAAAAACAAACTCAACACTTTTGGAGATTGCTGACTCTGCAAGCTTTCCAAAAAATACATTCCCCTTTTCCAGACCAAAACATTGATGAAATTCAACGCCATGTCTTGCAGACAGTTAGAGGGGTATACCTAATTGTGTAATATTGCCTCCCAAACCCTTTAGGTTTGGCTGACTCCGCAATTTCTTCCAAAAAGACATTCCACTTTCCCAGGCCAGAACGCCATTATTTACACAATTTTAGGATTTTTTTCTCCATCTAGAATCAGTTTTACTCTTTGGGTTTTCCATTCTCATATGCCAATAACCCAGCAGAAAAGCGAAATGCCACCCAAAAATGGTTTCTGTCACTTCGCGATTGATGCTCTAATGGCGCACAGTCCTTTTATTTATTTATGTATTTAAGAAAAGATAAACAAAATCAACGTATGGTGCTGAGGGTTTGAATTGTTCCTTGCCCTCATGAAGGTTTTATATCAGGGAATGGTGTAATAATCATTTATACTGGTCATTGGTCTGTGCAGCCTATGCGACTTATTGTGATTAATGGCTATACTAATGAACAAGACTTAGCTTGACTGATATGAAGTCAGATAAAATGTGTAAAGATTATACTATCTTATCACCCGATCTGATTCAACATAATCACACACACAATAATATTGCAATTGTGTTTTAGTCAATTTAGTCAAATAAGGACTGATAACATTTTATGTTGTGTGAGAGTCATTTCAGTTTCTAAAGAAAATGACAGGTAATTTGAAAATTTTGGCCATAGCATAAATCCCTAATGGAAGGCAGGGTTGATGCTGAGAAAGAAACTTCAAAGTCGTGATCAACGTTTTTAGGTCAGACTGCTTGATTTCCATTTATCGTGTTATTAAGGTGCCAAAAGACAGATAATGTGGTTCGTTATTTGTGCCACCCCTCATTTCTTGGAGGAGGCGAGATTGAGACTGAGAATTGTCTGGGCTGTCCTAATGAATCTTTTCAATGATTTTATGAAGTGAGAATCAAATGATGCAGAGACAGAGTCCTCTATTGATCGCCTCAATGGTTCGCTAGCCACACTACAAATTTTGCCTCCTGGGACTCCCGATTGAAGCATGCACAGTAAAAACAGCTGGGTCAAGCTTGACACAAATTCTCAGTTAAAAAAGGACCAACTTGGGTCAATTTGACCCAGAAACTTGGGAAATGTAGTTGCTAGAAAATATTTAAGACAAGGGCATCGTACAGCTGATATAATTGGAAACTCATTTATTTCCTACCTTCAATGCAATTTTTATAACTCAAGTGTAACGTTTCAAAACCAGGAAGGACAAAATAATACAGGGTTCATACAAGCTATTCATGGCAAATTTCAAGCACTTTTGAAGGACTTTTTTTTCGAATTCTCCAGTCCCATTAAGAGAAAAATTTGGGTTGAATCATGTAATTTCCCTAGCAACAAATATATCTGCGATTTACAAATGTAATTTTTAATCCCGCGGATGCATTAATGAAGTCATTTGATTTTTAGATCTTGAGTAAACTGCAGATATATTTGCTTTTGAGACAAATCTCTACCCATTAAAATGACTAATATGTAGCATTTATTTTTAGTTTGCGGTAAGTTATTCCCATTTCAATTTACTACTGTAAAAAACTAACTTTATTTATTGCATGGCTTGTCCTAATACACATTACGTGTCCTGTTTAGGTGAAGAATGCACCGGTCCTAATGGGCCTACCTGTAGGAGGCAATGACGCTTCATAGGACAACGCCATACAAACTAAAACCAGCTTCAATTAATCACGAGGGAAAAAGAAACGGAATGGAAAGGCAAAGCCACCAGAGTGCAGTGTGGGCGTCATTTTTAACAGACTTGTTGAGAATTATGGGTGTCTTAAAAAACGGGTGTCTCAATCGTCGCACAAAGTAATACTTTTGTCACTGGTCAATGTAAATAGCTAATGAAGATGAGGTCAGCAATATCCTGCACTGCTATGTAAAATAGGCAACACAAAATTTACTGCAAGCGGGTAGAGAACTAATAATAATGTTGAAAGAAATGTTTGTGTTTTTTATTTGGTAAAAAAAATGAACTTGTGTACACAAATTATCTTTGTTTTTATTCTACAATATCTTACTGTGAACACGTAGGTGCTGTGTTGTGTTTGTAGTTTATTATCACTAAATAAGGGGAATTGCGATCATTAATAAAGGGAGCAATTGGCTGAGGTTGACATGTATGTAAATTAGGTTTATAATCTAAAATAGCAGATAATTCTAGCATTTTTGTTGCCTTCATAATATTATCACATACCAGGCCAGAAAAGATAAGGTTTAAATTTGCTGAGACTAGAAGCTCAACAACAAGAGTATTTGCACCTTTTTTGTAGAATTGATAAATCGTTGGGATAAGGGTTTAATCAGAAATCCTAACTACTCCCATTTTAACTGTTCAAACCCAAGTATTGGTAGATTTTTTTGCTCCCTTTCTCGTTAAAAGACTAAACATTTGTACAAAAATGTAAACCAACTATTTTATTTATAGTTAGACCAAAATGCATTGGTATTGACCCCTAGATGTTACTTTATTGTGTAGTACAACTGAAACCGAGTGCTAAAACGCTAAATAAGAATTCAAACTCCAGGACCCCTGTCACCTACTGCGGATAAGCTGTTTAGATAAAGGAAAAAATACAATATAATAAGAGTAATAACTCATAAAACAAACATAAGATCAATCAACTATAGAGACTTTATTGCAGACATGAAATGAGAAAACAAAACTGCAGCACAGGAAATGGAGAAAAGCATCAGTAAGGGCAATTCAAATAATGGAAACTACATTTTTATGTTACCAACTATTCACGGAGCTTCTTGTTATCGTTTTCCAATCAATCAAATTCTACTTAAAAGAAGAACATTTGAGCAAAAGAGATGTGTTTTTATTTTTTACAACACTTAGGCATCTGGTGAGTATTTGCTCCTGATCTATCGCAGCCGGCGGCTCTTTAAATAAATCTGAGCCGAAAAGCAAAACAACAGATGTACGTTGCTTGCATATCAAGCCGCTTATTAGCTCTGCAAGCTTTTTTACAATTTGTCCGTCCATCCATCAATGTATCTCTATCTTTAGATCCCAAGATGCCTTTTAGGCGTGTCATTGGCAAGCGACCTGCACTATCGGACAGACTCCGAATGGATTTAGATAAGAGGCTGTGAGCTGAAGGGAGGCATCAGTGGAATACCAAGAGAATGGCGGAAAAGAAACCCTAGCAGGAGGCCAGTTAAAAACCCTGGGAGACATTGATTTTGTGGTGAAGGGGGGAGAGAGAGGGACCATAATACAAACCTAGCAACCTTACTCCAAGTAAATTGAGCAAACAAGAATTAGTGGAAATAGCTTACAATAACAAAAACTCGATAATTCTGTCTTTTGGTAACCGGCGAGTAGGATGATTTTCAAGCTCCTCATAATTGAATTATATGAGAAGAAAGAAAATGGGAATATTCGAAATTTGAGCGTGATAATGCAATTTAACCAATTTTAAGGTTTTATCATCGAACACCAATCTACACTTTATGGTTAAAAATGCCACCGATAATGTCTAAATCAAACAGCATACCTAACACATAACTAACTTAGTCATAAATAACCCAAACAAAAGACTTTACGGGTTTTTGGTGATTGCACAAAACCAAGATAAGCGATTAAGCCGGGATATGTGTATTATCTTGGCTGAATTTGGCCGCATGTCGGTTGCATGAAGCCAGGTTTAATTTACCTCGGTTCAGTTACAACGGTGTTATATTATTTACAGCTAGTCTACTCCAGAACAGGCTAACAGGCATCATCAGATTACCCCCAGTGATTGTTAGGTTGTTCAAATGTTTCACCTAATATGTAGTCATGATTGCATGAGTTTCCAGTTATATTATTTGTATTATTCAATCAGCACATCATTACTTTTACATCATTACATGTGACTCCGAGACCCAGGAAGAAGTTTGCAGGCTCAAGAGCATTTTCCATGCGGGCCCAGGTGCTGTAGAATGCTCTGCCTCCGGAGATAAGATCTGCAACCTCAATGGAAGTTTTTTAAATCTAGACCTAAAACCCACTTCTACTTAATAGCTTATGATTGATGCCCACCTCATACTTTTCCTTTTCCTGTCCTTTCCGGCTCCCTGGCTGGAAGAAGGCCATATTGAGATGAGTCAGTGGACCAGAGTCTGGACCTGAAGCATGTCAACGTCTGTATTGACCAGCCGGCAGAGATGGGAAGCTGCCTTGTTGCTGTCGTGGACTTTTTCGACAAGTTTTACAGGCTTGAGGCGTCATTGCTGTCATGCATTTACCTATGTTTTTCTTATTAATTTTTACTATATTTTATGTAGTGTTACCCAATAAAAATTGATTGGACCCTGGTCATCCTGAAAGGGGGATAACCCCCTGTGAGGCCCCCTTCTCAAGTTTTCTTATTTATCTCATGTTGAGGTTTTTGAATTTTTCCTTGCCCGCATGTTTGTTTATGATCAGGGGATGGTGTAAATAAAACTGTGCAGTCCTTTTATACATTTTGTAATTAAAGGCTATACTGTACAAATAAATGGGACTTAACTTGAATGGAAATGGTTCAGTCCATTTGATTCTTTTTTCCCCCTCCCCACTCTAATTTTGCTCAGCTAGTATAACTCGCAGCATAGTGGCGGAGTCTGTGGAGGCTGCAGTGTATTATGGTGAGAGAATGTTTGACAGTGGTTATATTGAACAACTTTTTTACCACCCAATACCATGTTTTTATTATCATCAAACAGATATTGGTCCTCATTTTAGCTGCATTGAATGGTTACAACATTGATCAGTCCAGCTCAGTGGTCGGTAACCTTTTTGACTTAAAGAGCAATGGAAACAAAACAAAAATTGAGATTTTTCTTTTGAGAGAGCAAAACCATATATTTTAAGACAAAATTTAACAAAACCGACAAACACTCTTGCCAGACAAAAGCTTATTCTTCAGCGCAGTTTATTTGAATGAGTGATATTTGACAATGGGCAGCACGGCGGGGCAGTGGTTAGCACGTGTGCGGCACAGTTCTAAGATCTTGGGAACCTCCTGTGTGAGTTCAAATCCAGCTACCGGACTTCCTGTGCGAAGTTTGTATGTTCTCCCCGTGCTTGTGTGGGTTTCCTCCAGGCACTCCGGTTTCCTCCCACATTCCAAAGACATGCATTTCAGGTGGATTGGCCGGTCCAAATTGTCACTAGGTGTGAATGAGCGAGCGAGTTGTCTGTCCCTGTGTGCCCTGCGAATGGCTGCCAACCAGTTCAGGGTGTCCCCTGTCCACTGCCCGATGATTGCTGGGATGGGCTCCAGCACCCCCGCGACCCTACTGAGGATAAGCGGTGCAGCTCATGAGATGAGATGAGATATTTGATAATTTGATACAATCTATGTAATAATAGATGGCAGAGCCTGTGTCCCATATGAATATAAACTTACCACTTAAAATTCACCTCCCTCCCACAGTTACTTAAGAGTGTTGAGCTCATTTTGACGGCCATTTTTGTTCTAAATAATGCTTTCAAAACAAGGTGCAAAATACTGCAAACGTGGATACCAACGTATTGACCTTCAGTAGGGACGGCGCTGAGCAAGGAGAAAGAGTGCGCGTGCCCTGTCCGGTCCGCCTATACCTACCACTCACACGGTCAAACTGCTCAAGGGGCTTTGCTTTGGCTTTTGTGTAAAACTGCTTTTTTTGGGTTAAAGTTTGTTCTGTGGCTTTTCTTAATAAGTGTCTCAACAATGAACAAAACCTCTGTCTTGTTAAATACCCAGAAAAAAAATCCACCAATTGATATTTCATTTAACATTAAATGTTATGACTTTTCCTAGGTTGCTCCCAAGAGTAGAAAAAAATTCACATTTCCATTTAAGCTGCATAAAAGTGATATAAAAATTGGGACAACAGGAGGGTTAGGAAATTATTATGTGTCTATCCTGGAGTGCCATGTCTGATCTCCTTGCAAACAATTTTCACTACATTGTTATCTATGACATTAGAAAAAAAAATAATTCAAAATCTCTTGAAAAAAGGTAAAGGCTGCAGCAGAAGAAAATGATGGCAGATGAGATCATTGGAAAATATGTCTTATATAACGTTTTTTCAAATTGCCGATCCATCACAAGTCGTAAATTCAGGGTCAACAACTCAGCTGTTCTAAAAATCTATGCAAACCTACAGCAAAGTAAAAAACCTAGAAAGTATAACATTTCCAAATAGCCACCACTGACTGAGTTGCAATTGTTCAATGTAAACAGGGATGAGTCATTTTTTTATGTAAATCTCAACAAAGTGATCCGCCACATTTTCTTTGTAGCCTCTGTCGCCAGGATATTTTAAAACCTCCAGATGCTTTAGCTTAGAGGCCGCAAGCTTCCACGTCAGGAAATATTCTAAATCCTCCTGCTCAGCATGCACGGCTGCATTTTCCAAATGTTCTTTTTAACCAATACCACTTTGTTTGATTTTACCACAACAAAAAATCTGCACAATAGCATATTCAAAATATACTATAGCAGGGGTGAGAATATCTGGCTGGCTTTTATATATATATATATATATATATATATATATATATATATATATATGTGTGTGTGTGTATTTTGGGGACAGACAACTTACTGCCTCATTCACATTCACCCTAGGGACAATTTGGACCGGCCAATTAACCATGCATGTTTTTTGAAAGTCGGAGGAAACTGGAATGTCCGGAGGAAACCCACACAAGCATGGGGAGAACATGCAAACTCTGCACAGGAAGGCTGGTAGCTGGATTTGATTTTGATCACATGACCTCATAACTGTGCCGCAGAAGCGCTAACCCTTCAGCCGCTGTGTCGCCTAAAGAAATATAATCTAAGACTAATATTAAAGACATTATACAAAATAAAGATATTAAAGAAATATAACACAAATATGTCTGCATTTATAATTATCCATAAAAAAGGAAAAAAAGGGTATACGTCTCCAGGCCCCTTTGCCAATTTTTTTAATCCATTATCATTCCCGTACAATTCGCCTAAAATCCAAATCCAAGACGTACGCAAAGCATGTTGAATGTTGTCCTAGCACCATTTGGAGATTATGGACGGTTTATGGTCTCTTTTGAAGGTTGTATTTTACACGTTTTTCCAAAGGTAGGTTGAGGTATTTCCAAAACTGGTCATTTGGAGACGACTACTATACTACACTAAACATTTGCAAATTGGATTTTTACTTTTGCCATATTTTAGCCATTGTGAATGTGGGCTGTGGACCATTGAAAAAAAGCCTGCTATTGGTCGTGAAAGAAGTCAGTTGTGAGGGAATAATATTGGGAATAATTTTGTTTATTTTCAAAGGGAGTTTTAAAGCGAAACAAATGAATTTCAAGAAGCATCATCCAACGAAGCTGAAATATTTTCAGGTGGATTTCTATTCATTTGTCGGCATTATTGTGTGTTTTGTATAACTTCTACACAATTGGATTCTATGGATTGTCATTGATGTAACAAAGCCATTTAGAGAGACATTAAAAGTATTTGAAGACGACCAGGGGACGTAATGGTGAGTTACCTCGGCTTTGTAGTTTTCGGGTATCTTGTTTCACACTATTTGTGATATTTCTGTGATGAGTATATCTCGAAATGGGAGTTTAAGCTTTCCAATGATATGTTGCATGACCTATTTCAGTAACTGATGAAATCGTACAGGACATGTGTTTGTTTATCAAAAGTCCAGCAACCCGCCGTCGGAACGTTAAGGGGTTAACCCAATCAGGCCCACAACAAAAAAAGTTTGTCCACTTTTGTTCTATACTATTCTTTGTTTCCATTTTTTGTTACAGTTGTGCGCAAACTTTTCTGTACCACCGACCCTTTATTGTCTGACAATATTTCTATGGCCCGGCCCAAAGATTGTCTTAAACATGTTTGGATTTTTGTTTTAAATAATAATAATAATCATTATTACGCATACAAATAAAAAATATAACATTACTAATAATAACAACAATAACTATGAGCGTAAATCCACTGTGAGGTCATGTGGAACATTTAGATGTCCTTGTGACATGACACCAAAATCACATTCATTTTTCCATTTTCTGGTTTGCTTATCCAAATGAGGGTAGCGAAGGTGCTGGGCCCATGCCAGCCATGCTTTTGGAATGTGGGAGGAAACCAGAGTGCCCAAGGGCAATGGGGACAAAATGGAGACTCCACACAAGGAGGCCAGTAGACCTTTAAACTGTGAGACAGATGTAAGCAAAAACACACTCTGGTCACTTTTGTAGCGTTTAGTGTAAAGCGTCACGTTTACCCACTTGCCGAGTAATTAAAAATACATACTCACCAAATGAACTAACTCTGTGAAAAACGTGTTGGTGTTATGTGTTATCTGTTTCATGTTTATAATAAGGGATCCATGCATCATCCAACTGCATTGCCAATAGTTTTTCCATACCAAAATTTTTGTTTACAATCATTCTAGAAATAGTTAACTATTCTCCACGCTATTTCTCCATACGTTTGGTTGTATTCATCCGTCACTGTATCAGTGGCCAGGAATCTTTGTTTCCAACAGTTACACAGTTACACGGCACGGACCACACTGATTTTAATTCAAACATACCTGGTCAAAGCCCGGTTCAAATTCAGTCTGATATCTAGCAGTGTCAGTATACTAAAATAAGCATAAAATAATGAATCCCACTACCCTCAGCCTAGTACTAGTCCGTGCCCGTATTGCCTACGACCCTACTGCGAAAAAGCGGTGCAGATAATGGATGGATGGTTTATTAGTCTTAATGGACTCAAGTAACTTAGCACAGACCTCTCAAGGTTTCCAATACACCCAAAGGATTTCATCAGCTGAAACACGACAGTGTCAGTAGATAACAATAAATAAAAAAAATAATGTTACTCACTACCCATTGCCTGGTGACGATCCACAGAAGTGGTTGCCCACCACTGGGTTATTAGATTGTTTTTGACCATCACAGGTAACTTAGCATGGACCTCTTAAGGTTGCCAAAAAACCCAAAGCATTTACTTAGCTAAAACATAGCAGGCTCAGTAAAAACAATAGGTAAATAAAATAATGGAACTTACTACAAACGGCCTGGTATCAGTCTATGGCGGTCTTTGACCACTGCTGGTTTATTGTATAGTCCTTCACTGTCTCAAGTAGCTTAGCACCGACCTCTCGAGGTTTCCAATACACCCAAAGCATTTTATCGATTGAAACATAGCTGTGTCAGTAAAAAACAATCAGCAAAAAAATAATGGTACTTACTACACAAAGCCTGGTAACGGTCCACGGCGGCTGGTTCCCCACCACTGGTTTATCAGTCTTGAGGAACTTAGCTTCCAATATACCCAAATCATTTCATTAGCTTTCTGGCATAAAACAAGAGTAATGTAACAATGTTTTACTGTTTTGTTGTTTAGTACATGAGAAAATGTCACAAGAGCGTCATCCTCTGTGTTTCATTCGTCAGGTCAAATACTATTGGTTACCAACAGGAAAGAGACTGAAAAAACACTGCATTTACATCACACTTTCATTTGTCTGCCATTCTTTGTCAGTCCGTGTGAAACCTTGTTCTGTAGTACAATTACACACACACACTCACCCTTTCTTGTATTTTCTATGTTCTTGAGACCACCACAGAAATGCACACACAGAGAAAGACACACATGCAGTTGAATCAAGTGTCTTTTTTTACTGCATCTGTGGGCAGTGTGATGTAAATGAGCCTTCCATGCCCCTTTTCTCTTTGGCCCAGACACCCGTTTATGGCAGTCTTGCCTCCTGTTTAACATGACAGTAAAAAAAACCAAAAGAAAACAAACAAAACAAAAAAAAGTTTGTGAGCATGTTAAGACCACCCAGAGTAATGGATATGATGGCACATTTTGTCACATCTGGAAAGATTTGAGACATTTTCTGTAGGTAAACCTCGGTGTGGCGCCATTCTTGATGTTCAATGAGTTATTGAAGAGGTTTCTGGAATCTTTGAAGATGTTTTAAAGCCAAAATACCGGATTACAACAAGGATTAGAAATAACGTGCGGCGAGAAAATAATACTTAAGTTACTGTAATTGGGTCTAGAAGTAATCAAAAATTATACAACAAAGGGAACTTACGCAGAAGCATAAAAAACCCACCATATGTATGTATAAATCACTCGTATATAAAGTGCACCCCTATCTTTTTCATTCAAAATAGGTAAACAATTCCCTTTCACTTTTTCTCAGCTCAAACTAAGCATTGTAAAGTGACAAACATTGAATATATGCAGCCGATTATAAAATAATGCATTGTCAACTTAAACTATGAACAAAATGCCAACATACAAATTACAATGTGTTAATGTAATGTCCTTTAAATTCTGATTCATCATAAGATACACCAAAGGGTTGGTCCCCTCGTCCTGCTTTTTTGCATTCTTTTCTGTCTTACAGGAAGGCTTTATTTTTTCTCCATTCTCTAATATTCATCTCTGGTATCTCTGGTAAAACTAGTGTGATAGTGAGATACAATCATATGCCTTTTCACATGGAATCTTTATCGCCGGTGGTCTATTGGTTAGGATTGGGTACTCTCACTGCCGCAACCTAGGTTCATTTTACGTTGCATCTAGTGTTTTGCAATTGCGGTCGGCAAAATATTTTGACTGATGAATCATTGTCCAAACATGGTACAAGCTTATGTATTACTTGCACCCAAATTTTGAATTATTACTGGGTAAGAAGTGTGTTATACACGGATAAATAAGCCCAATACCTAAAAACCTTACTTTTCCCACAATACCAACCAAAACTACATTTCTTTCTAATCTATCCCCCAATAAACATCCTACTCGCTGCATTCGTGATTCTTGTGTTTTAATCATCACAGAGACTTGGCTCATTTAGAGGATCCTCAATACTAGCGTTCAACTAGCCAGCCATTTTCCACATTGCTTTCTTACACTGAATGGAGAAGCCTTCCAATTTTGTTATACTATTGTATAATGAGTAATAATGACAATGCGGACCATTCATTTAACTGTAGTTCTGTGTTTTTATTTGCATATCTATAGTTGCTATTTTGTTACAGTGATATACATTATGTTACTGATATTTATTGAATAAATAAATGTTTCTGCTTTGCGGGTTTTGACTACCGCGCACATTCTTTATAATGCAACCACCGCGATCAACTAAGGATTACTGTACAGCAATTTCCAAGAAAAGCGATCGTATGGTATGCCATACTCAAACTTGTGTATATCATACTTGATGCGCCATTTGATTCCTGATAAACATGTCAATCACTGTGCCCTTCAAAATGAAGCCAAGGTGCAACCATAAAAGAAGGGGAAAAAGGGGGAATCTCTAAATGCCAGTGTATTCGATAAAGCAGAAAAGCTCTTGGCTTTGGCGGTGAATACCAATTTGTGAATGTATGTTGAGGCTCTAAGAGGGAAAAACAAACATGATGGAACGATCAGTGGTGGGGCACATGCAAACTGCTACTTCATCCATCACACACACTGACGATGGCAAGGATTTATCTGAAGATAAACAGAGCTACCAACTTTATTATTCTTACCTATCTAATTACTTCTTTACCTGCATAACCAACCTCACATTTGTCAAAGTCAATGCCTACTGGCCACATTCAGAAGGTTTTCTTCGGCCCCTGAGATGACCTTGATTAACACACGCGGGTAAAACGAGGGTGGTGATAATGTTTTTGTTTGGGATCTAAGTATATGTATATATATCTGTTTGTTTGATTGTTTGTTTGTCTCTCCTCCCAATAAAATGGGGAAGGAGTTTATATATGACCACTTTCTTTCACAGGTAGTTACCCTAGAGGTAAAAAGAGTCAGCATTTTTTTCACAGAAATACATTCCACACTCCCAGGCCAGAACCACATTCAATTTTAACACAATGTCTTGTCGATAGTTAGAAGAGTAGACATATATGCGGGAAAAAATCCCCAAAAAGTTGACTTAGCGCTTATGGTTTTAATGAATTTCATCTCTTAGATTGAATATCAACATCATATTTTACAGGCAGGCAGATAACTTACAACAGCTGTGAAAACTGCCGAAAAAGCTGACTTAGCATTTTTGTTTTTGATGACTCAGCAGCTTTTCCATGAAAGACATTCTACTGTCTCCAGCCAGAAAAAAATCTGGCCAGGATCACAATCCTTTAGAAGCATTTAGGAAAATCACTCTAGAAGTGAAAATGCCAGATGAAAACCTGACCCAAACATAAAATACAACCTATAGGCTACTGATGGTGCCTGAATAATACTGGCTTTTTTAGTGTTCATGTAATGGGGATCAAAGAAATGTATATTTTGTGCCTGTTAAAAAATAAAGATTACTGACAAAGCCATAATAAAATATTGCTTTATTTATCTGTAGATTCAATTGGTTTTACATTCAATCAAGTTTGTATTTGGCCCTTCTATCCGTTTGCTTTTGACACCCCTGCCCTTTCTTATCTTACCTACATTTTGGATCTGTCATTGATTTTAAGATTTGTTTTTGTTTTTCTATGTACTTTTTAGTATGTCTTGTACTTTTGTGTGTATCTTAGTACTTTTCATTATTTCAATCTCATAGTACTTTTTTACTTTATACATTCAGTATTCTTTGTACTATTTTTCTAAGGTATGCACATCTGGCCAATCAGTATAAGGTATATACATCTGCCAAAGCGCAACTGACTGGAATTCGTGGAGCAGGACGGGCTCTTTCTATGGAAAAAAAATCGGGATACAATCAAGGCCAAGCAAAAAAAGCTACTCAAATGGAAGCATGAGGTTTCGTGTATGTGTACATACGTGTGTGTGTGTGACTGCTGTCAGGTCAGCAAAACTTTCACAGCTGCAAAAACTGCATCACCTACATCCATCCACACACATACACAGGTCAAAAAAACAATGAAGAATAAAGTCTATACTCTGATAGTTTGCCGATTTGGAATCAATTCATATGCCTTCCACTATCCCCATAGCCCCCTCCAATTGCTTTTCCTATTGGAAATATTTGGTCTTCATCTTCCCCTTAAAATGATGTCCTAATGGACTTTAAATGGAAAATGAACTCTTTTCTGTTTTTCTAAGAATATTATTAGCCTTGATACGGCTCCCACACTCAATAAATAACGTATTGTTGTGTTGCTCCAAGCATAGACTACCTAGTTAACTCCTTATCATCTGTTTCCCTACCATTCCCTACCAGTCTTCATTCTTTTCTTTCCAAACAATGATACTTATGGTGTTGGACACTATATACGTCATACACTTTGTGTGACCCATCCATCACCCATCCATCGATTTTCTTCCGGTTATCTAGGATTGTTATGTAGGGTCAGCAGCCTCCGCAGGATAGCCCAGAACTTCCTATCCCCAGCCACTTTGTCCAGCTCATCAGATGAGATTCTGAGGCTTCTCCAGGCCTTGCGCTTACACCAAATAACACGGTAGATTCTCCTATTTTGAAAATATTGCTGCAATTTTTTTTTATCAGATATTTGTAGTTCTTCTTAATTACAACAGTAGTACGGTTGTCACATTAGCTGCAGATCCATTAAACAATGAAGAGAAGCAATATTCACCTTTTTCATGTCCAAATTAATGAACTCAAGAACTTTCCAAACACATTTTCAAATTTCTCCAGTACCATTTAAAGAAAAAAAAACGTAATCATGTTAATCATGTATGTTGCGGAGCAACAAATATACAGTGTATCTGCACTTTAGATATGCAATTTTCAATCATGTGTGTGCATTTGTCAAGACATATTATTTAAGATCTTGAGTAAATTTCAAATATATTGGTTTCTGAGACATATCTCTTGGGTAAAAATTGATAATATGTACCATACATTCAGAGTTGCAGTAAAATATTCCCGTTACAATTTACCACGGCGAAACGCGAACTTTATTTTTTGCACGGCCCATAATTGATACGTTATCCTGCAATAATACACATTTAGTGCTCTGTTTAGGTAAAACATACACTCGTCCTCTTAGGCAAGACCAATAGGGGGCAATAACGCTTCATAAGAAAATACAGTACAAACTAATGCCAGGTGCATTTTTAAGAAGACTTGTTGAGAATCATGGCAACAATTGTAAGCACTTACAAGGAATTTTCAATCTCAACATTAAAATGCAAGCATTTTCAAGGATTACAAGCACCATTATGAACCCTGAATATTTCAATAATTTTGACAAGTAAAATATTTCACTCTTGATTCACTTTTCTCACCAGAACAACCTGCGTGAAGTTTGATGGTTGGTATAGAACAAAAGACATAAACATCAAATAAAATGGGCATAGAGAAGGAAACTTCAACGTAGAAAGCTGCCTCAAAGAAAAATCGACCAAAATTATTTTTGTTCTGTGTTAAAATGCGGACATAAGCAGCAAGCCTGCATGGGTACAGTATGAAGAACCTAATGTAAGTGTGCCCTTCATGAATTCTGCTCACCTTGCCCAATCAATGTTAGACTAGGACATTAGCTCAACAGCAACCTTTTCTTTGTCACACCGCAAGAGACTCACAATAACACAGCACGATAACGCCGTCAACAGCCCAGCTCTAAGGGAAACACATTCAAAAATAACCGTCTCACACAAACCACGCCTTCTGGTTTTGCTCAACCCCTCATAAATCATGATGCACAGAAGGTGGATTAGCCTTATTTACAAATGTATGGCTTTGCGACGCTGTCATTAGCCGACCTCATTTTGTGAGCATTTGCAAGGCTATAAATTATTCAGTGGCTGGATAAAGGTTAAAACGGGCGAAAAACACACTTGTTCAAGACCAAAGAAGCAAAAACAACCCTTCATCACAAAGGAAAGAGTGTAAACAGGGTGTCAGAAGTTCAACACGTTCTCTAAAAGAGAGTCCAAAAAAAGGAAAAATATACACCAATGTTTTAATTGTATGGACTAATAAAGTCATGCAACAGATGAGAAAATTCATGGTTTAGAGCACTACACGGATTAGAGTCAAATATCGAATAGTTTTTACTCTAAAAACATAACAGTTATCTGTATAAAAATCAATTTGAACTAAGAACATGTTTACAAAGTATTAATTAGGAGTTCACCAGATTTCTGGCAACAAATCTTTACTTTTTTCCACAAAAATGACCAAAAGTACCCGGCTACGTGTGTTCTCTTCTTTGCTAAATGCACGTACCACGCACAAATGCATGCATACATTTCACACACGCACTCTCACACACAATGAAATTGTATGGACCTTGAGACTAATACCAGATGTTTCTCCCCTCCTTACTTTCCTCCATCGGCTCATTTTTTCCTGTCCCATTTCCTCCATCATTTATGCGCCCCTTTTAAAAAGCAAAACTCCCTCTTCCACTTCTTTTATTCAATTCCATCCCTTTTTCTACTCGTCATCCCGCTTGCATTTTACTTGATTTTCTTTCATTTCGCGTTTAATTCTGGGTAATGATTATAAATGGGTTTCTTTCTCCCCTTCATATTCACTCCATTTGCGCAATTCAAATGGCACTCGCTCTCAATGATCCCGCTAATACCGTGGAAGTGTCGCCTTCATTCACCATTCGAAAAATCCTAAATCCTCTTTGCAGCCTCGTTGTCATTCTTCAAAAGTCGCTTCTTTCACGCCTCCTCTTGGGTCTTCCCCTCCCCACAGTTCTCAGTCATGACAAACTCATTTGAAACTCTCAGAGCGCCAAACCAACTAATTTGAAAATGCACAGAATTTCACATTCTATCATTTTAATACACATTGGGTATGCTGAGAAATCTATCAGTATTGGTGGGATTTGTAAGAAATTATTGTTTATTATTCACCAAGAACAATTTTGACTACCCTCAATATTCCTCTAGCCCCTGTGTCAGGCAAACTGCAGCCCGCGGTCTACATGCGGCCAGTCAGGGATTTTCTATTATCTGGCCTCGTGCTTCGGTTATTGCTAGTTCACTGCCTTGCACATTTTTAATTCAACTGTATTGTATTCATTATCATTGATATCAAAGTATAGTGGATTGTGCTCTGCAGCAGACAGCACAAAACAAATGCTATTATGGGGTAGCTTGGAAAGGGCTTTTTGTGTTGGGTGGGTGTGATTGTGATAGCTTGGTGTATGCTGGGAATTAAAAAGCAGGAGTGGGTTGGAGCACAAGTCAATGTGTCCACCCAAAACAAACTGTAAAGCATGGCTACAGCTAGTGTTTCAGCGGTTCGTTCCACTGAAAAGATAATCATGAATTAAATCGGTCTCTTATGAAATTCAGAATAGCACAAACAAATGGTGATCTAGAGCTGCATTGATTGTTATCTGGAACGGTAGAGACTGAGGCAGCGTTGGGCAATAGCTGTGCCGCAGGTCCGGCTTACTGTGACTAACCTGCATAACAACTCTCACAAACTACCACTGCCCAACCTGTATCTGACCAACAGTAGATCCGTTACCAGTAAAACAGGTCATCTGAAATTACAACTCATGGGAGACGACTACATTTGGGACGGTTGTATTTTAACCATACCGCTTATTTCGAGGACACCCGATGCTAGTGAGCAACTAGCCAGCCACTCTCTAAATCATTTTCTAATACTGAAAGGAGTAGTCCAATTTTGTCGTACTTTTGTATCATGACAAAAAAGACCGTTCATTAACTGGAGTTATGTGTTTTGTGTTTTTTTTTTGTAGTTTAATACTTGTTTTTTGGTGACAGCCTTTTACTCTCAGTCGGTAAGGACGCCATCTTGAGTTAAGTTTGACACGAGGGGGATTTAATTAAGGGGCGCTGCTACTTTGCCGATTTTCTCTGCCCCAATTAACGGTGATAACCATAGTAATACTGAAATAGCATCACAATATACTACCCCCTTTCGAACATGTTATGTGACATTATTTTGTTGTTGACTCATTGTTTTTTCCCCTTTTTTTTTAATGTTCGAAATAAAAGTTTTCATTCATTCATTCATACATAAATTAGTTAATAAAGTTCTACTACTTTGTGTGTATTAATATATATGTATATATAAAAAAAATACAACAAAATTATTAAAAAACTAAATTTATTGGCCAAATGAAAGTTACCGTATTTTCCGCACTACAAGGCGCACCGGGTTATAGGGCGCACCCCGAAAAAATAGTTTTTGGTCCTATTTTTGACATACATAAGACGCACCGGATTATAAGGCGCTACAATGGGAACGTGGACAAAACAATCAGATAGTTCAGTCCAACTTGTTACCCCCTTAACATTCCGAAAGCTTGCAAAGACGCAAATACGTGTCGAGAACACGTGCGGATGCAGTGTCCGTAAGATGTCACTCAAATGCATCGTTCCATCATTCGGAAGGTTAAAGTCTTGGAATTCAAGAAATGATAACCATTCCTTAGTATCTATTTTCTTTTTCGCTCGCAACTTTACTGTGCATATGACAATAAACACTTGGAATTGAGTTTAATTTAAAAATGGACACTCCATTCCATCCATTATCTGCACCACTTATCACAGAACCATCGAGTTCAGTCTGAAACAAGATACAGGGACAATATAAAACCCGGAATAGCTCACCGAAGTCGTTGTGTTCATAATAATGTGCAGGCAATGTCCTCTTATATCCGTGAGGGTAGTAAATCCAGGAGAATACAATATTTACAAATACAGAATAGAAAAAAATGCTTTCTCTATGCCGTCAGCCACATGCTATACGCATTCATCTTTTTCGGCCAATTGCAGGCTTTGTTTCGCCGTTTAAGCCAATGGCAGCCTGTAAATGATAAAAAGGATCCGCCTCTTGACCTCCGAATAACTTTAGCCAATAGTGATCGATTCAAATGATGATTGACACATTGGTTAGCCAATGAAACGCCGGTAAATAAATCCCAGCATCCACCGCGTACTACTTGGCGTTCGGGGGAAAATCTAGTCTGCGGCTGCAAATTAGTTGGAAAACTTTGCAACTTTAAAATTGATCCATAAATAAGGCGCACTGTATTATAAGGCGCATGGTCAGCTTTTGAAAAAAATAAAGGCTTTTAGGTGCGCCTTATAGTGCGGAAAATACGGTAAATCGAATTGTCATTACAGACGCTGCCCGACCTACAAACGAGTTAGGTTCTTGACAATCGTTCGTAAGTTGAGTTTGTTCGTAAGTTGCTTCAGTGCTAAATTTTGTATGTTTATATAAGTGTTTTTAAGGTTTGTATAAGTAACCTGTATTTTTTTGCACAAACAAATACACATTTAATAAAATAAAATGCTCTATAAAGATAAATAAACTGTACTTTTGGGACTTGCGCTTCAAGAGGTCGTCATCCGTGGTAAAAGGTGGTCAAAAAAAATTCTTCAGTTTCATCAAACGCATCAAGCTTTCTTCCCCACAGCCATTACCACCCTAAACAGACACCGCACAAAAAACTGAAAACTGTTGCAAAAAAACTACCTCACACGTATGTAAAATGGTACTCACGTACATGCTGTCTGCACTATGTTTGTTCACTGCTCAAACAGACACCGCACAAAAAAAAACCCTGAAAACTCGTGCCAACACTACCTCATACGAATATAATGTTACTCATGTCTTGTTCTTGCACATGTCGACTGCACTACGTTTAATGCTCAAATTGCACAATGTCTGACCATTTCCTGTTTCATGCTGACTATTTTTGCACTATGATGACTTTGCACCAAATGCAATATTGCACAACCGTTACGATACCAACGTTATCACGACAACCCTGTATGTAACATCCCACATGCCGACATTTCTTGTGTAAATACCATGTAAATTATAACTATAGCCTTATCCCCCTTGTCTTATAACATTATCTTCTCTGTTCCTTTATCTTCTTGCTCATACCTCACTATGAATGTGTAAAACTGGAGTGTCATGCCCAATTTCGTTGTCACAATATGTTAGCCCATTTGTAACAATGACAATAAAGGTATATTCTATTCTATTCTATTCTATTCCACTTTTGTTTCAAAAGAAACGACTCCCCTCTTCCTTACACTTTACACCCACTATATTGAATGGATGCACGAGATATTAAACAATACAAACGTCAAAGTTCTTAGCGCTCTAGCTATACAGTACACGTTGTTATGATTACACACAAACCAGGAACGAGAAGCCGTATTTCTTCTTCGGTGTGGATGCTGGGTGACCTCTCACAGCGGCACAAGACAGAAAGAAGCAGTACAGCACCGTCCTGTACTTGGAAAAAGGTGCACACAATACCAAATCTAACTTACATCCCGAAAAAAATGTTCGTATCTACCATTTTGTTTAAGTCAAATGTTCGTAAGTAGGGGAGCAACTGTATAGTAATGTATAACAACGTAGTCAGATAGCAAGTTATATACCTTTTACAGTATTGCATGCTTGTGTATGGTGGTGTTGGCCCTCAGGGTAGAAACTCTCTGTTGCTGTCTGGTAAGTGAACAACACCCCACCCCCCTGCCTGGCATTGACAATTTTCCTCCTTTACCCACTATTCATGTATTGATCCAGCTGCCTGTAATACGTCACAGTGATTGGCAGCTACTAATTGGCTTAATCTCACATTTGTCCCCAGGGAGCTTGGTCTGAACTCGATACAGCTGTCCCATTACCCCACAGCTGACACCCCTGACCCCCGGGACCCTGCCGTGGGGCTTACTAGCAATTGAGAGAATGAACTGGCTAAGCAAGGGAGAGGGGTTAAATATATTTAGAATTCGAACACCATCTTTTTGCCCTCCTCTTATTTATTGTCTTCTGGATAACATGCTGCTTCCTAATGGATTCGTTCAGGCGGTAAAAATTATTAATTCCAAAGGAGACTACGTGAGACCCAAGTGGGTGCAAGAGCAGCCGCTGTTTTCAGTTAGTGCTAAGCCTGTTCTTCAAATCTTGACGGCCAAAAAGGAAACCCGCAGTGTTGGAGATTACCTTTTGTAGCAACGTGGATTTGCGACTATGGGTGTTGAATAACAGTTAGTTTTATTTGAGGGTCTATCCACCTTTTTCATGGCTAAATTCAAGCGCTTTAAAGGACTTTCTAAGCCAATTTCCCAATTTTTCCAGTACCATTTCAAGAAAAAAAAAATCCGCTGTGAATCATGTATTTTGCAGTGCCACACATACCATAAATTTAGGACTATAAGACGCTCCTGTTTATAAGCCAGACCCAGTACATTTTTAAAGGAAAAATTTTGTACATACATAAGCCGCACCAGACTACAAGCCCATGTGCCCAAATTGAAAAATGAGATATTTACAAGGAAAGACAGAACACATAAATAGTTTTAATAATTTACAGTACCATAACCCCTTAACATTTTGACATCCCGCCGGTGGACTGCAGACTTTTGATAAACAAAAGTGTTTCTGTACGATGACACTTGCCACTGAAGTAGTCATTCCACATATCATTGGAAACTTTAAACTCTTGGGATTCAAGACATGAAATATAATCATCACAGAAAACATCACGATCAGTCTAAAACTGTTTTTGGGGAACAACCTTCTTCCCTGAGTCAGAGCATTGAAGACGGGGCGTTGCTGGATCTTCCAACACGACAACGACCTGAAGCACACAGCCAGGAAAACCAAAGAGTGGCTACATAAGAAGCAATTCAAGGTTCTAGCATGGCCCAGCCAGTCTCCAGACCTGAACCCAATCGAAAATCTTTGGAGGGAGCTCAGACTACGTGTTTATCAGCGACAGCCCAGAAACCTGACTGATCTAGAGAAGATCTGTCTGGAGGAGTGGGCCAAGATACCTCCTGGAGTGTGTGCAAGCCTGGTGAAAAAATACAGGCAATATTTTACCACTGTTATAGCAAAGAAACGCTACTGCACCAAATATTAACATTCATTTTCTCAGTTGTTAAAATACTTATTTGCAGCCATATCACACAAATAAATCGTTAAAACAATCATGCCTTGTGATTTCTGGATTTTTCTTTTTAGCAGGAATGCTGCGGCTCATTGCTCTCCAGCTAATCTTCTATTTATCACCGTTCTCCTGTCTTTTTTTGCTTTCTTTTCTGGACACATGCGTGGCCAATAACACTTATAGTCGGGAGGAACTTATTAAATTCCGACATTGAGGCTAATTTGAAGGAGCTGACATGCAAATCTAGACACCAGGACAGGGCTAGCTACACCGATATAGTAATTCACGTCGGCTCTAATGATCCTAAAATGAGGCAATCTGAGATTACAAAGAAAAATATTGCTAGCACCTGTAATCTCGCCAGAAAGATGAGTCGGCATCGAGTCATTGTCTCTGGCCCCTTGCCTGCGAGAGGCAATGATGAGAGGTTTAGCAGACTAGTCTCGTTAAACCGGTGGCTGGCAAGTTTTTGCAGTCAGCAGGGATTTAGGTTTGTGGACAACTGGCCTGCTTTCTGGGGCCGACCTGACCTGCTGAGGAGAGACAGCCTTCACCCTAACTGGGAAGTTACTCTCACTCTTTCTAAAAATCTAGATTACTGTTTAAGCCTTCCATGACAGGGTACACTAGTGCAGGACAGGTCACAGGTGATTAGTGAACCTGTAACCACGGGTGTGGAGTCTGTAACACTAGATCTAACTAGCGCTATGCTAGATTCATGCAATCCATATAGTTTTTGTAGTTTAGAGCGTTCAATTGACTGCACCATACACCCTGACCTGTACTCTTCTATAGCATCTTCTTCTGTGCTTCTTGCCTCTGTTTCTCCTTTGTTAGGTGAGGAGGGAGAAAAAATAACATTATTTTCTACCAATAGTCATCCTGCTACTCCACCTGTCAACAATATTCCTGTGGTATGGAATTCGGGCCGCATCTGCCGTCATGCAAGGCAAAGACCCAGTACCGGCAGTATAATCCTGTGGAGGTTACCGCTAAGGTTGCCATTAAGGTTCAAAACTTGCGAAAGGTTTCAGCTCAGTCCACAGTGCTGAAGCTTGGCCTTTTGAATATTAGATCACTAGCCTCCAAAGCTTTACTTGTGAATGACCTTATTAATGAACACAATCTTAACCTTATTGGCCTTTGTGAGACCTGGTTAAAACCAAATGAGTTTGTAGTGTTAAATGAGGCTTCTCCCCCTACACTTTGTGAGTTCGCACTTGGCACGACCATGCAAAAAAGGTGGAGATGTTGCTCTTAAAACGTTTGAAGCACTTGTTATGAGGTCATTAATGTCAACACCAATTTATTTAGTTGTTGTGTATCGCCCACTTGGACCATACTCAAATTTTTTGGGATGAATATCCGGAACTGTTAACAGACTTAGTAACTTATGCGGACAATGTTGTAATTATTGGTGATTTTAATGTTCACATAAACTCCCCATCAAATTCACTTGCAATTGCTTTTAAGTCACTGATTTTTTTGGTTTCAATCAAATAGTTGATGTGCCCACTCATAAAGATGGGAACACTCTAGATCTCGTTCTGACCCGTGGCATAGTAGCCTCAAATGTTACAGTGTTACCGTATCCTAATGCCATCTCTGATCACTATCTTGTTAAGTGTGAGGTGCTGTTTAATGTTTACTGTGATGAGGAAAATTTAGGCTTTAGCAGTCGCAATATCCGTCCAACAACGGTATTAGCCTTAAAATAACTATTACCTACGGTAACTGCAGCCTTCCCTTCGTACACTGGGTCTGTTGACTCACTTACAAACAACTTCAATACTGCTTTGGTTAATGTTCTCTATTCTGTGGCGCCCCTAAGGCATAAATTCCGACATAAGAAGAATACACCTTGGTTTACTGAAGAAACCAGGTTACTCAAACAAGGTCGCAGAAAACTTGAACGAAAATGGCGCACTACTAAGCTGGAGGTCTTCTGACTGGCCTGGTGTGACAGCTTGCTGAAATATAAAGTAGCTCTTGCCTCAGCTAAAGCATCGTTTTTCTCTAAGATTATTGTTAAGCATACTAATCCGAAATTTTTGTTTGAAACAGTGGCGAAACTTACCAGACAACAACTTAACCAATAGTTGTACTTATTCTGCTAACGACATTATGGAATTTTTTAATAATAAGATTCAACTGATCAGGAATGAAATTTTAAAAGAACGTTCTGTATCCTCCTACTATCTCAAAGATGTGGAGGTGTTAGGTAAGGACCGTGTCGGCGGTTGTTCAGAAAAATTCTCCAGTGTCAATGATTTGTCCCTTGATAATCTAACACAGATGGTCACTAGGGCCAAACAAACTAAATGCCTGCTCGATCCGTTTCCAGCTTCACTGGTGAAGGATCTGTTTGGGATCATAGCACCATCAGTTCTAAATATTATTAATATATCGATATCCTCGGGTATTGTTCCTGTAGCCTTCAAGTCTGCCGTCATTAACCCCACGCTTAAGCGACCTAACCTTGACCCAGAAAGCCTAGGTAGTTATAGGCCAGTGTCAAATCTGCCATTTTTTGCAAAATTACTTGAAAAGGTCGTTGCACAGCAGCTAAATGACTTCATGTCAAAAAATAACCTCTTTGAAAACCGTCCAGTCAGCATTTAGGGCAAATCACTCTACTGAGACAGCTCTGGCTAAAGTAACCAATGATCTCCTTTTAGCAATAGATTCCGGTGCCTCATCAATGTTACTGCTGCTGGATCTCAGCGCTGCTTTTGATACTGTCGACCACAACATATTACTGGTTCATCTAGAATGCATTGGTTTCTCAGGAACTGTACTTTCGCGGTTTAGGTCCTACCTGGCAGACAGGATGCAATGTGTTAACTATGGCAATCTGACCTCTACACAATCTAATGTGGTGTTCCTCAAGGCTCTGTACTTGGCCCCCTTTTTTCACCCTCTTATCTCTCTGATTTGATTTCCCCCTATGTTCCTGCACGGAGTCTGCGCTCGGAAAATGATGGTCTACTTGTGACTCCAAGAGCCAAGAAATCTGCAGGCTTGAGAGCGTTCTCCATCCGGGCCCCGGTGTCATGGAACGCCCTGCTTCCGGAGATAAGATCTGCAACCTCAACGGAAGTTTTTAAATCGAGGCTTAAGACACACTTCTATTCCAAAGCTTATGACTGATGCCCACCTCATATTCTGTATTGTCTTTTTCCTACTGCCTGCCTGGTGATGATACGAAGGAGAAGGACGATTTGAGATGAGTAAGTGGACCAACGTCTGACCTGAAGCATGTCAACCCCTGCATTTACCAGCTGGCAGAGATGGGAAGCTGCGTTGTGGCCGTTATAGACTTTCTGGACAAGTTTACAGGCTGGGGGCGTCGTTGCTGTCATGCACTTTCCGGACATTTTCAACATCTTACCTAGTGTTTACTATTCTGTGTACAGTAATGCTAATTGTGATTCACCCTGGTCAATCCTGGAAGGGGGATTACCACATGTGAGGTCCTTTCTCAAGGTTTCTCTTTTTTCCTCACACTGAGGTTTTTGAGTTGTTCCTTGCCCGCATGCTGGTTTAAGATCAGGTAATTGTGCAATTTTGTAATTGTAATCCTGTGCAGTCCTTTGAGACATTTTTGTGATTAAGGGCTATATAAATAAATGTGACTTGACTTGACTTGAAATTGGGCGTGAGTCTGAATTTCAACTCTACAGGCACTTTTTATTCCACCTATGATATCCCGAACAAGATACGAAGATACCCAGGATCTCCGTGGTCGGCCACCCCACCTGCGAAGCGACGAAGGCGCCGTAAAGACGGAAAGCAGAAGCGGGGTTGTCGTGCGGGGAAGTGTGTGAAGTGTGCAAAGCCGAAGGAGCTAAGTTAAACGATTCGGCAAAGCTAAAATTTGGTCTGTTAAATATTAGATCGCTTGCTCCTAAAGCTTTACTTGTTGATAATATTATTCGTGATTACAAACTTAACTTGATTGGTCTATGTGAAACTTGGTTGAGACCGGATGAAATTTTACCGTTAAATGAGGCTCCTCCTCAAGACTACGTGAGCAGCCATGTAGCACGCACATTGAAGAAGGGTGGCGGTGTCGCGCTAATTTCTGAAAAAAAAAAACGCTCAAATTTACTCCTCGTACCTCTAAAAATTACAAGGCGTTCGAGGCTCTTGTTATGCGGTCCTCTCTATTGTCAATTTATGTAGTTACTATTTATCGCGCACCAGGGCCATACGCAGCTTTCTTAGATGAATTCGCTAAACTTTTGTCTGACCTAGTAACCCATACAGACAAATTAATAATTATGGGGGACTTTAACATTCATATGAACTCCCCACTCAGTTCACTTACTGTTGCGTTTCGGTCTCTAATTGATACATTTGGTTTTACTCAACTGGTTGATTTGCCTACTCATAAAGATGGAAACTGACTCGAGGAGTTTCAACCTCAAACATGACGATGTTACCGTGTACTACCGTTATTTCTGATCACTATTTAGTTACATTCGAGGTGCTAGTTAAAAGTAGTACTAAAAAAGCTGAAGGATTTAGCGGGCGCAATATAAGCACTGGCACAGTTTCTGAGCTCTCTGATCTTCTTTCAGAAGCAGTTGCGTCCTTTCCTTCATACAAACGCTCTATCGACTCACTCATGAATGAGTTTAATGTTACCCTGGCTAGTGTCCTGGATTCAGTAGCGCCCATACGGCTTAAATCACGAACTAAAAGACGCACGCCTTGGTTTACTGATGAAACTAGATCCCTTAAACAAGAATGCAGGAAATCTGAAAGAAAATGGCGCGCTACCAAGCTTGAGGTTTTCCTTCAAACCTGTTGTGACAGCTTATTAAAGTATAAAGCGGCCCTTGCCTCTGCAAAATCAGCCTACCTTTCGAAGGTGATTGCGTCACGAAAGAACAACCCCAAAATCCTTTTCGACACTGTAGCATCGCTTACAAGGCAACAGATTATCCCAGATAGTTCTACCCATTCAGCCCATGACTTTGTGGTCTTTTTTAATAAGAAGATTCAATGCATACAGGAAGAAATTTCTAAAGACAGTATTAATACAACACATACTAAAGGGCTGAAATCTATAGATGCATGACATGGTGGCTGTCCAAGGAATTTGTCCCGATTTAGGGAACTGGCACTCGATAATCTTAAACAGGTGGTGAATACAGCCAAACCGACGACTTGCCTGTTCGACCCGCTTCTAGGTTCGCTTATTAAAGGTCTTTTTGGGGTCCTTGGACCTTCAGTTCTAAATATCATAAACATATCACTCTCCTCAGGTGTAGTTCCAGCGGCTTTTAAGTCCGCTGTTATTAAGCCTACACTGAAACGACCCAACCTTGATCCAGAAAGCTTTTGTAATTATAGACCTGTGTCAAACCTACCGTTTCTTTCTAAAGTACTTGAAAAAGTAGTGGCACAGCAGCTGAATGATTTCATATCCGAGAACAATCTTTTTGAATCAATGCAATCAGGATTCAGGGCTAACCACTCTACTGAGACAGCTCTGATTAAGGTAACCAATGATCTCCTACTGGCAATGGACTCTGGCGCTTCATCACTTTTGCTGCTGCTAGACCTTAGTGCTGCTTTTGACACAGTGGACCATAATATCCTACTAGAACGGTTGGAAAAATTGATTGGTCTCTCAGGAACCGTCCTCTCATGGTTCAGATCCTACCTCTCAGATAGGACGCACTGTGTTAAATAGGGCAAAATGACATCTGAGCCCTTAAGTGTTACCTGTGGTGTTCCGCAGGGTTCAGTGCTTGGCCCCCTTCTTTTCAGCATTTACATGCTTCCATTAGGTGATATTATTCGCAAGTATAATATCAGTTTCCACTGCTACGCAGATCACACACAACTATATCTTCCGTTGGAGGAATCTGCCACACTAAATTGTGGAAATTTGGAGGCCTGCCTCACAGAGATAAAAGAGTGGATGTCACTCAATTTCTTGCGTCTTAACTCTGAAAAGACCGAAATGTTAGTTATTGGTCAATCTAAATGCTGTGACTTATTCTCAAAAATTGCTGTTAACATTGACAAATGTCACATCACACAGAGTGACTCAGTTAAAAATTTAGGTGTCATATTTGACCCCGATCTGTCCTTTCAAACACATGTGAGGAAAATTACTAGAACCTCTTTCTTTCATCTTCGCAACATTGCTAAAATTCATCATATAACGTCTCAGTCGGATGCGGAGATCATAATTCACGCGTTTGTTACCTCCCGTCTCGATTACTGTAATGCACTACTCTCCAGAATCAAGAGTCTTCAGCTGGTACAAAATGCTGTAGCGAGGCTTTTAACTAGGGCAAAAAAGTCCGATCACATCAAGCCGATTTTGGCTAACCTGCATTGGCTCCCTGTTAGCCCAAGATGTGATTTCAAGGTTCTCTTAATATTATACAAAATCATACATGGACTTGCTCCCCAATATCTTTCAGATCTGATTTCCCCCTATGTTCCGGTCCGAAGCCTACGTTCTGAGAGCGCTTGTCACCTGGTGGTCTCAAGATCCAAGAAGTGTTCCGCACAAAAAAACTGAAAACTCTTGCAAAAAACTACCTCACACGAATGTAAAATAGTACTCACGTACATGCTGACCGCACTATGTTTGTTCACTGTAAACAGACACCGCACAAAAAACTGAAAACTCTTGCCAACCCTACCTCATACGAATATAATGTTACTCATGTCTATGTTCTTGCACATGTCGACTGCACTATGTTTACTGCTCACCTTGCACAATGTCTGACCATTTCTTTTTTCTGCACTATGGTGACTATGTTTGCACCAATGCATATGCTGACTATTTTTTTGCACTATGATGACTTCTGCACCAAATGCAATATTGCACACCCCTTACGATTCCTACGGTATCACGATAACAACTGTATGTAACATCCCACATGCCGACATTTCTTGTGTAAATACCATGTAAATTATAACCATAGCCTTATCCCCCTTGTTTTATGATCTTATCTTCTCTGTTCCTTTATCTTCTTGGCTCATACCTCACTGTTAATGTGTGAACTGGAGTGTCATGCCCAATTTCGTTGTCACAATATGTTAACCCATTTTGTAACAATGACAATAAAGGTATATTCTATTCTATTCTATTCTATTCTATTCTATAGGAAGTGTTTAGAGGCTGTTATTCCTGCAAAAGGAGGATCTACTTAATATTGATGTAATTTTTCTGTTGGGGTGCCGAAATTTATGCACCTGCCTACTTTTGTTTCTTTTGCATATGACTGCATGTAGCCTCTATTTTAAGTTGCAGTAATTTCTTCCCATTACAATTCACAACTGGGAAATGCTACCTTATTCTTTGCATGGCTTATAATAAATGTCTATACTTGATACATAATTATTCCACTAATACACATTTAATAGAGTCGTATTTAGGTGTAGCATGACACTTCTTAGGACAATTTAGTTCGAACAAAGTCAGCTGCCATTTATCATGAGGGAAAAACCGCAAAGTGAGGCCACCCGAAAACAGTGACAGCATCATTTTTAAATAGACTTGTGAAACATGGCCACAAGCACTTCAACCCAAATTCAAACATGTATCAATTCTTGAAAACACATTCAAATTCAAGCATTTTCAAGGATTTCATAATAATAAAATAGGCTAAAGGAAGGTCTTTTAGAATATAATGGAATTTATGATTAGATGTTTGGGGTTCCCTGTTCAAAATCCATTTATGTATTCTCTTCTTTTTGGGTGTCTGTTAAACTTTAAACTTCAACTATGATTTTTTTTTTCTGGAAACGTAAAGATTATGTTCAATTAGCCTTACAATATAACTAGTATTCATTGAAGCCTGGCAGTTGACTCCATCATGAAGATATAAGCAATCGAAAATAATATAAAGTGAGGAATAGGTTTCAGTTTAGGCATAGCTAGCTTCATAAAGGTTTGTTACGTTCTGGTGATGCACTTTTGTTCCTGAATGGATTTTAGTACTTGTCCCAACTATCTCCACTTGGAGTGTCCTTAAAAGAGACAGTGAGTCACCACTTTTCTTCCGGGCCTAAAACTCATTCATGAGCATCCCCTTCAGGACCCTTCTGAGGACCCCCGATGAGCTTTCCTCTATTGAGGAGGCAAGATCCATAAGGAGTCAGAAAAGGTTGATAAGCCTAGAAAAAAAACCTTTAACCCAACCTCACATGTCGGCCAGATATCTTTTATGCCCATTAATTCAGCAACGTGAGAGTGCATTTACGCTGGCTTTAGTCCGCCATGACCCTGTCAAACCGTCAAAGATCCCAAGCTCTGATCTGGTTGCCACTCAAGCATTAGCTCTTGAATAGCTTGGAATCATGTTTTATTCATTACGCTTGATGGCTTGATTGCACAGAAGAATATGCATCGTGCAAAAAGCAAGTAAAGATATTTGGATAGCGAATTAAATCTCATCAATATTACAGGGAAACTTTTAGGGCTTCTTAATCCTAACTTGCATGTGTGTGTTCTATATTTGGGGTCGGCGACCAACAATGTTGAAAGAACCATATTGGATTGAAAAAAAACATGTCTGGAGACGCAACTAATTAAAACTTTATATAATCCTTATAAGGAAAAAAAATACTGTATACTGGAGGGGTCTCCAAAATGTTTCAAGCCGAGAGTTACTCAGTTTTTTACGCACTTCTGAAATAACAACTTATTATGTTATTACTATGTTGTAACTCTGTGATTACCTTGTTATTATCAGGTTCATTATTGGAAGTTGTGTTAAATAAACCCATTCAACCAATAAAAAAAAGATTTACTTGAAAATCACAATGACCCAGCTTTGGTGAGCTATTTTCAGATCAGGTCCGTAGGCACCACAGCAGTCCTTAGGGGGGGGCCCTTGGGCTCGCGGGCATCCACATTTGAGACCCCTGGTATACTTTCTATATTCATTAGAGAAATAGGAAGAATGTTTGTGTTATGTCTGTCCTCCTACAGAAACCTTATTATTTTCTGTGTGATTCCAACTCGTCAACGCCAGCCAAAGGGCGCCATTGTACTGATTAGTTAATTAGGAAGACAGGGTGCTCATTCAAATCCTAGTATTTAACACCAACGTTACCAGAGAGGGATCAAAAGATATTTTTGTGAAGAAACCCCAGAGAGGGTTCAACTGACCCCGGAGGTTACAGCCAACATCATGCAGCTGCAACAGACATTCAGTGTCAGAAATACCAGCTAAGGCTTGAGTTACGTAAGACTTTGTAATTTTACCAGCCTTGTTTTGAATGGACTGTTTTTTATTGTTGGCTTTCTTCTACCTTCCTCTTCGGAACACCTTGTGTTCAGTACGTCTTTCCCATTAAAGCTATTCTTAATCTGATGCTTGTGTCTGCGCCTGGGTCCTGTCTCAAAATACCTAACAATTTTCCATTATTTCATTGAATTTTTGAAAAAGCATCATGGCACCACCAGATAGAGCCAAAGAGTTGTTGCTTGTTGCTAACCCCTGTTCTAAATGAACGACGCATAAAGCAATGATTGCATTTCAAAATACAGTACTATTTAGTAATTGTTGCACATGTAGTATCTGTCAAAAGCAGAGGCATTTGCATCTCTTTGACATCAAATAATCCAATGAAGGTTTTTTTTCTGTACTAAATTTGAAAACAGTACATGTAGAGCTAGAACAATTTTTTTGTCTAAGAAACTTAAAACTCAAGTCTTAAAGTGAAAGTGTGTATTTTTAGCGCTGACTAGTGGTATAAGAAATCATAAATTAAACAAAAAACAATTTGATTTTGGTAATTAGCGGACATACATGATTAATCATAGACATGTTGCTTTTTTTTTCAAATACTCGTAAATCAAGAAATCTGTACCTCAGCTGGAGGTAGCTGATATCATTTGTTGCCCATTTTGCTGCTACGAGTACCCAAAATCTTAAAAAATGCTGGCCAAAAGATGAAAAGTCAAATTGTGTTCTTTTGGTCTCTTTGAGTCTCAATAGTTTGTATTCATCCTTGTGCTTATTAGCACTCGTTTTCACTAGCATTTCATCACGCAGTTGTTGGCCAAATATAACACAGTAGTGCCCCTTTTCACCTTAAATTAAAATCCTATCCCTAAACTTAATGAATCAAGGAGTGTACTTATTATTATTAAAAGGAGATGGCTTATACAACTGGTTGGAATATCTTATCCAATGTTTTGGCTCGACCCCGTGTTCTAATGTGTTGATGTTTTCTCTCCTTATTTTGAGTATCTACTATACTTATCCAAACGCTAAATAAAAACCATGGCACTTTTTTTGATGATGTTATATTCTAATTGTTCAAACTTAAACAACAGAAACACACGCATTAGGAAATAGTACACCTTACATCTTATAATCAATAATTGTATGTCGGCTGTTACGAGTACATGTCAGGGTCTCAACACAGAATGAATAAAGAGTATATGAGCCTCTTTGTGTTTTCTAATTGATAAAGGATTGTAAGGAATCAACACCTCGAAAGGATGCCGGAATACGTGGGTGCTGACCACGGATAGCGTCAGGGTTCCAATCGATTAGCTATGTCGGCTTGTATGTTCAATGACCCTAATTAGCCTGGTTAAACGAGACCCCGCTGAAAAGACCCTTCCACACCCTGTTGTGCACACCAATCCTTGACAGGGAAACTCACTGAAGGACATACACACCTTCGTCCTTTATTATTTGAGCTACCAAAACCTCATTTACTCCCTGTTGGAACTGTGATAGGAAACAATTATAGAGTAGTATAGCTTCTTTTGGCCATTTGATATTTATATATCAAAAATTGTTACCTTTGCATTGGGTATGCTTATTCACATAAGATCACAAGACACTAACTAGTATATGTACTTCACTTGGGTCGTATTCATTAATTAAGATTTACATAAAAATGGTGTGGGAAACACAATAGAAATGCTTGACTATTTAAATCTAAATATCTGCAGACTATGTTAATTATATAGCAAATGGCTACACAACGTCCCTTTAACTTTCATATTAAGCTGGCTACAATTGGCCCACAGGCCGTGAGTTTGAGAACCCCATTTTAGAGAATAAATCACCATAATTACTGAGCAAAGCTAAATTTCACCTGCTTTTTCACAAATATCTTGTAGCTAAATTCATAGCCCTAGTTATCACCCGTGGGCAAAGTTAGGGTGGTGGGAATACTTTTGTCTGGGATTTGGCAAAAGTTTGTAGAGTGGTACCTCTACTTACTAATTAGAATTCATCATGTGAGAGGCTTTGTAACCTAAAAACCTCCAATATAAATGCGCTAATCTTTTCCAGCCTAGCAGAGGTACAGTTACAGGTACTTAATTGAATTTGAAGTTTTGTTGAATCAGATTTTTTTCCCAGAAAAAAAATCCCACTCTTCCAGACCAGAACGGCATTGAAGATCAACATCATCTTTTGCAGACAGTCAGGTAGGTTACTGCAGATGTGAAAACTGCAAAAAAAAAAGCTGACTTGGCATATTTGTTTTTTTCTGACTCGGCAGCTTTCCCAGAAAGACATTCGACTCTTCCAGGCCAGTTCTTACAGTCTTACTTCTTGGATTTTCCATTCTTATGGGCCAATGACCCTGCCAAAAAGGACATGCCACCAATAGAATGGTTTTGCGTCTGAACGCGGGGCGGGCAGTGCTCAAATGGTGCACAGCCATTCTAGTTGTTGCTGTTGTTCCCCATTGGGCTGCCGTCTCAACCTTCATCTTGAGTCTCAATGAAGCTCATTCCATCTCTGCCAAAAGCACTCAATACCGCTTTCTTGTATGCATTGCCAGTCTGTAATTGATGATGGAACATTTGAATCACGTCTAAAAAGAATCATATATCTCAACACAAAAGATCTTTGCTAGGTATTTGATTCTGCGGGATCACATGTGAATGTTTTTCACAACCCCCACCAAGGGTGAGAGGTGGTGTTTTGATCAATTTTCAGCAGGGTTGTGCATTGGTACACAAACCACACTTAACCAGGAGTTTCCCTGAAGCTTGTGTCATGTATTTAAAGGAAAAATCTGTCTTTAAAGTCATTCTACAATGCCACAAATATATCCTATTTTTATACCTTATGAACCATATCTTCCGCACTATAAGGTGCACCAGACTATAAGGGTTCCTACAGCTTAAAGCAAGTTTAATTCTAGACTTTTAAATACCTTTTTGGTGCCTTTTTAAATCAAATTTAAGACCAACACCATATATATATATATATATATATATATATATATATATATATATATATATATATATATATATATATATATATATATATATGTATATGTATATGTATATATTTATCTTGGAGACAATAAATTGTGCCTAGTACACATTACTTGGCACAGCTTTTAGCCATGGCGAAAATCACTCATCAGACAGCCACTTATCATTAAATTTACAAGTTCCCATGGTCCAAAATAAACGTCCTAGTCCAAAGTTGCTAGGTGTATTGTGGGTAACCCGAAGAAATGTGTATGCTCTGAAAACCTCATCATCGTTTTGATATTTCTGTTACGTGGTGTTGCCACGAAAGTAAATCGGTGAATTATAAAAAAAAGACAATTTATAAATGTTACTAATTCTTTTTGGTGCAAACATATATACATCTTATTCATGTGTAAGCATTTTTAAGAACTGGAAAACATTTACCGTAAATTCCGGACTGTAAGCCGCTACTTTTCCCCCAAACTTTCAACCATGCGGCTTATTCAGCGATGGGGCCAATTTATGTAATTTTTCTAACGGCCGCCAGCAGCGCTCGAGTACCAAAGGTCAGATTTGGACCGGTGGAATATATGCGCCGAGGAAGACTGCAACTTCTTGGCTTGACTAGCGGCGAGAAATCTTTCACTAAAACTGGCCGCATGCGAAAGGCAACTTTTTCGCAAGTCTGCCTGTATATCCTGACAGCGTGGGGCAGCATCAAAAAATCCACCATCACCAACAGGTTCCGAAAAGCCGTGACGGAGAGGAGGGCACACCAGCGACAGTGACCACCCGAGTGAGGCTGCGGGAGCGTGGGACGACGTCTATATGACACTGTTTCTTTCCGACAATGAGGAAGACGATTTTGATGGCTTCAGTTGTAAGGAGGAAGATGAGGACGGTTTACCGTGATTTTTACAAGTACGGTATATTTTTTTAACAGACCCGTTTACTGTGTTGCGAGCGTGTTGCTAGCGTGTTGCTACATTAACTGCCCTGTCAGGCACCATTTGGGATGAAAGTTATATTATTATTATTATTATTAAAGCTTTGAAGCTTCGGTGTACCGTCTTTCATTGTAAATATATGTAACCAATGTATAATTTGTATTTGCACCTGTATATTTTTGTAATGTATTTATTTGAGACACTTATTCTGATATGTTTTGCGAATTAAAAAAGAGGGGCGGAGCAAACGCGGGCTGACGGGAAGTGGGGTAAAGGTGAGTGAGACCTGTTGTCGCGGCGGACAATAGTGGATATATATTTTTCCCACCCTTACCTTTGGAAATATAGACTTTTTTCCTTGGATTACTTTCAACGGGTACCCGGACTCTGCAGGTCTGAATCAAACCTTAAGTACCGGTATCATTTTCCGTTCATTTTGCCGGATGTGATTTTTGGACTGTGTACTTCAATGAAGGACATTTAGTTTCAACCGCGCGACTTGAAGTCGGGTCTGGATAAATTTAATGTTTGTGTTTCAATTTTTTAACGTGGGCGCATGCGGCTTATATACAGGTGCGGCTTGTGTATGTACGAAATCAGTTTTCCTCTGAAAATGTGGTGGGTGCGGCTTATAATCAGGTGCACTCTATAGTCCAGAATTTACGGTAAATGCCGATTAAGGCCTTATTTAGAACAATGAATTAAATACCTTTTAAGACTTTTCAAAGATCTGTGGGAACACTGTATAAGTAGCACCATAAAAAATAATATTGTCATATATTTTTCATTCACAAGGTGCTCTGGATTACAAGATGCATAAAATTGAGACTAGACTGTGTTTATTTGTGTATAATCATTGTCTCTTTATACATAAACTAAATATATTATATATTTGTGCAATGATTTATCAGCAACATTGTATGCAACAGGATTAGAACCTGGGTCATGGGGGATAGAGCGCTGACATTTATCACTAGACCAACAGTTACACTTGTCAGGTAAAAAGGCATTTCATTTGATCTCATCAAACTTTTTTTACTGTGCCAGAAACACATATTTGCATATTGCATTTGTTTCACATTCTGATATGTTAAACTATCTCTTCCACTTCTTCACACGTGCGTCACTAAGGTTGAAGTTGAATATGTACAGTGGGACCTCGCTACTTCGCGCTTCGATGTTCGCGGCTTCAAAGATTCATGGCCTGTAATAGTTAAAAAAAAAAAACAAAAAAAAAACATATATATATATATTATATAAATATATATATTTTTTTTTTTTGAAGGGACTTCGCTACTTCGCAGATTTTCACTTTTAGCGGGTGGTTTTGGTCCCCATTAACCGGGTCTAAAAAAATAATAATTTAAAAAATAATAATAATAATAATACTCGCCGGGTAGGTCAGGGGTTCGCGTGTGCGGCACAGTTCTGAGGTCGTGGGAACCACCTGCGTGGGTTAATTTTTTTTTTTTTTAAAGGGGCGTCGCTCCTTCGCAGATTTTCACTTTTTGCGGGTGGTTTTGGTCCCCATTAACCGGGTCTAAAAAATAATACCGTATTTTCTGCACTCTAAGGCGCACCTAAAAGCCTTTATTTTTTTCAAAAGCTGACCATGCATTTTATAATACAGTGCGCCTTATTTATGGATCAATTTTAAAATTGCAAAGTTTTCCAACTAACTTGCAGCCGCCGACTAGATTTTCCCCCGAACGCCAAGTAGTACGCGGTGTATGCTGGGATTTATTTACCGGCGTTTCATTGGCTAACCAATGTGTCAATCATCATTTGAATCAATCACTATTGGCTAAAGTTATTCGGAGGTCAAGGGGCGGATCCTTTTTATCATTTACAGGCTGGCATTGGCTTAAACGGCAGACAAAGCCTGCAATTGGCCGAAAAATATGTGTCAATCATCAGTTGAATCGATCACTATTGGCTAAAGTTATTCGGAGGTCAAGGGGCGGATCCTTTTTATCATTTACAGGCTGGCATTGGCTTAAACGGCAACACAAAGCCTGCAATTGGCCAAAAAAGATTAATGTTTATGGCACGTGGCTGACGGCATAGAGAAAGCATTTTTTTCTATTCTGTATTTGAAATTATTTTATTCTCCTGGATTTACTACCCTCACGGATATAAGAGGACATTGGCTGCACATTATTATGAACACAACGACTTTGGTGAGCTACTTCGGGTTTTATATTGTCCCTGTATCTTGTTTCAGACTGAACTCGATGTTTCTGTGATACGCGGTGCAGATAATGGATGGAATGGAGTGTATTTTTAAATTAAACTCAATTCCAAGTGTTTATTGTCATATGCACAGTGAAGTTGCGAGCGAAAAAGAAAATAGATACTAAGGAATGGTTAGCATTTCTTGAATCCCAAGACTTTAACCTTCCGAATGATAGAACGATGCATTTGAGTGACATCTTACGGACACCGCATCCGCACGTGTTCTCGACACGTATTTGCGTCTTTGCAAGCTTTGGGAATGTTAAGGGGGTAATAAGTTGGACTGAACTATCTGATTGTTTTGTCCACGTTCCCATTGTAGCGCCTTATAATCCGGTGCGTCTTATGTATGTCAAAAATAGGACCAAAAACTATTTTTTCGGGGTGCGCCCTATAACCCGGTGCGCCTTATAGTGCGGAAAATACGGTAATTAAAAAAATAATAATAATAAATGTTATTATTATTTGTTTGTTTTTTTTAAGGTGCGCCGCTACGTCGCGGATTTTCACATATCGCGGGTGGTTTTGGTCCCCATTAACCGCGATAACCGAGGTCCCACTGTATACGTAAAAGAGATTATATGGTATTTTGTTGAAAGACTTTCTGTTTTATCCATTCTCTAACAATTGTTGGTAAAGCATGTGGACTATTTTACCTATAAAATAGCATAAAAAAATACACAATGCACAAAATTTTTGCTGAAACTGAAGACAGATAGTGTGAGAATAAGTTAAGCTCTAATGCCTTTTCGTACATTATTTGTATCGCGAGTGCTCTAGTGGTAAAGTGTTGGCACTCACACAGATTTTAGTCAGCGATGTTTTCAATAGATCAATCATTGCACAAATATGGTATACTATCGTAAAGACTCGTGCAGTAAAGCACATCTAAAATTACTCTATGCATTTCCAATCTTATTCACTCTATTCTGCGATGTATGAGATGCACTGGGTTGTAATGCGAACTTTAAAATTTCTGGCCAATTTGGGGATTTTAGGTACCCCTTATAGTCCACAAGATACTGTAATCTTGTGTTGTCAGTGTACGTTGGGGACAAGGAGGGTTTCGGGATTTTTAATAGACAAATCAAAGACGTACCCAAAGTTAATTGAAAGATGTTCTTGAACCGTTTGTATAATACTGACTTTTATTGTCTCTTTTGAAAGGTAAGGTTCTAAAGTTTTGTCCCAAACTGAAAAAAAATCACTGCAGGTGCTACTAACATTGAGTAATCTAACAAACAGAACAAACAGAAATAGACTTTTTTTATTGCCTGATTATTTCTTTTTGCAATCAAATGCCTGCAGATGAGTGTAGCATGGGGCTCTTATTTGGAAAACAGGTAAAACAATAACTTTTCCTGGTACCTTATCAAATAAGTTCACAATCTTAAAAACATATTGTATTTTACACGGGTTTCTGATAGTAGGTCCAGGCCTTTCCAAAAGTGGGCATTTGGAGAAGACCAGAATACAGCACTAAAATGTTTATTTTAGTGTATTTTACTTTGGCCATATTTTGGCCATTTACAATGAAATGATCTGCATTTATATAGCACTTTTCAAGTCAATGACTTCCCAAAGCGCTTTACATTGTGCTTCACATTTCCCAATAGCGGCCATGATCTGTGCAGCCATGTAAGGCTGCTAACCTGCTTATTGGGGGTATTGGGGGTTCAGTGTCTTACCCAAGGACACTTCGGCATGTAACACGGACAAGCCGGGATTCGAACTGGGATCCCTTATTCCTTAAACGATCGCTCTACCTCCTGAGCTACTGCCGCCCCAACGAGTTGTAAATGTTTGACTTCTCTCTCCAGAAGTCGAGTTGGGTCACACTTGCATGTAAAAATGGTACATAGATATGAATCAAGAGTGGCGTTGCATATGTTTGATATTCGGTCTAATTTGAATACAACATGTCTGCGTATCATTCTTTTCACATTTCATTGGCTAATCAATCTGTCAATTAACATTTGAATCGGTCACTTTTGGCCAAAGATTTTTGAAGCCGAAGTGGGTCATGAAGGTTTTTTTTTCATAATCATAATTAAATATAAATGCGTCTAATATCTCATCTCATCTCATCTCATTAGCCGTACCGCTTATCCTCAGTAGGGTCGCGGGGGGCTGGAGCCCATCCCAGCAATCATCGGGCAGTGGGCAGGGGACACCCTGAACTGGTTGCCAGCCAATCGCAGGGCACACAGGGACAGACAACTCATTCGCTCATTCACACCTAGGGACAATTTGGACCGGCCAATTCACCTGAAATGCATGTCTTTGGAATGTGGGAGGAAACCGGAGTGCCCAGAGGAAACCCACGCAAGCACGGGGAGAACATACAAACTCCGCACAGAAAGTCTGGAGCTGGATTTGAACCCACGACAGGTTCCCATGACATGAACTGTGCCGCACAAGCGCTAACCACTGCGCCGCCGTGCTGCCCACGCGTCCAATATCAAAGTCACAAAATTTGTGTTAATGGATCTGAGAGTTAAAAGCTAATATCGTTTAACTTTAAGTGTAAATAATTCGAAATTTAGGCTAGAAACTAGGATCTATTCCCATTCATAAGATTAGTGTATTTTAACTCATTTACGATTAATCTTTTCAAATGATGGTCCTGCTGTTTCGTTTGAATAGTAATTTAAGAATCTAGGAGGTGATTACATTTTTGCACTGATTAAATTCCATGTACTGGTAATCGTTTTAAAACGTTTTTTTTTTTTCTAACGACAAGGTTTATACTTTCTAGTATGCAAAAATGTTGTGACATTTTATCATTTTAAAAAGAGGCAATTTGCTATTGGCTTTTCTCTACACAACTATGCACAACACATCCATGTGGTCAAATATTACACACTGTTCCTTTAATATTCTGAAGAATCTGCAGTCTTTTTTCAATCATATGATGGTGTCAGAGAAAGAACTGGACAGTTAAAAGACCAGTGAGAAAAGATTAATTGTGGGAGTTATTGGTAACTGAAGACCGGCTATTAAGTGATTCAAGGTTAAGGGAAAATATTCACTAATTTTATTGCACATATCAACAATATACTGTAACCAAAATTGTGTTTTATCATCTCAAAGATGAAGAGTCCACCCATTTCTCTCTTAGGCAAACGCACAGGTGCTGATACATGCTTTTACAACTTCTTTCCAAAAAGAACATTGCTGCTACAACAAAATTCAGCAGCACATGTGCTCACGGGGACTCACATCTCAACAGTTTTTGATAATGTGCATTGGCTCCTTGTCATATCAGGATACATTTTTTACATATCTGCCATCGTGGGCCTTGAGATCCTCTGGCAGCTGTTTGTTAACTGTTCCTAGGGAGAGGACCAAAACATATGGTGAAGCAGCATTCAGCCACTTTGGTCCTCACCTGTGGAACAGACCGCCGGAGGACATCAGGTCTGCTTATTTATTATGTTTAACGGTTTAACAAGTGCTATTTGAATAACCCTAACTCCACAAACGCTGGGCTAAAAGAAACAATTTTAAACCATTCCTGAACCGCAAAGCCACGGGCTTTGGATAAAACCCTTGATCTAAATGAAATTATATAAAATTAGGCCTCCAAAACACCTAGAAGGGGGCAGCAACTTCCAACAATGGGTTATCTCTATTGGTAGTGGAGGGTTGGATGAAGGAACATAGTTGTCTGAAGCTGTTTGTTTTTAACCAGAAATTATGTATTCTTGTAAAGCATGTTTTTTTTTTATCTGTAACCAATACAAAAAAATAATGAATTGGTGTGTCGTGTATCTTTTATTTTTTTATTCAACTTTTTTTTTCATTTTCATCCTCCGATGAAAGCTTTTGTAGTTATTCTAATGTACTTATCTTTTCAATTGTTACCTTCCTTCAACACTAATACACGCCTAACTTTAAGGATAGATACTGCTGAACACCAGCCTCCCCTGTACTGAAGAGGATTCACGGTCAGATTCAGCACCAGAGATGGAGTGAAAAACGTGGACATTGAGAGAGCAGGACTCAAAACCCTTATTTGTATATGCTTATAACAGTTCATATTTCCAGTTTATATTATCTTGCAATATGTTCATTTTAATCCTGTAAAATCCAAGTTAGTGTTTTGTTTTGTTTTTTATTTCAAAGTGTGAATGCCATTTCTTAAACATAGTTACGGTAGATATTGCCAGATACTAAAAGTTTGGGTTGTTCTGAAATTATTACTATTTATATACTATTATTATTTAGTTGGTCTTTATCATATTTTACCATTGTATGTGTCCGTGTTTTAGGTATTTCTGATTGTTGGGTGGTGATAAAGAAAGGGATTTGATTGTCTTATTGTACACTGAATGTTTTTATACAAAACTTTGTGAGTGTAAATTTATTGTTTGAAAAGTGCCCTACAAAGCAATCATATAAGGGTGTCAGAGGAAGAACTGAACAGTAAAAAAAACAGTGAGGAAAGATTAATAGTGGGCGTTGTTGCTAACAGAAGTCAGGCGATTAAGTGCAACAAAATGAAGGGAGATTACAATGGTGTAGACATGCAGAAATGCTTCGTTCGGAACAAAACAAGCATTGCATACCCGGCTTGAGTGCAAGTTCCCTTTGTTGGCGCAACATTGCAGGGCATCGATAAAAATCTTTTATCACCTAAACGCTGAGAGACGATGAGCCGTTGCACGCTTGGACTCCGCAGTCATCAAAATCAGTTCGGTTTTGTTCCTTTCTGTTGCCACCTAATAGCAGCAAAAACACTCAAAGGTTCAGCAAATATCATAGGAAAAATATTTTTGGTTTGTGTGATTGCAGCATTAATTCTCTGGCTGAGACTCATACATTTTTAGCCAGCTGTGTATGGTGTACTTTAACATGCATCAATTATTGTACTAATATCTTTATTTTACTTTACCAACAGGTGTATCATTGTCCAGCAGATTTAAAATCTGGTATTGGTTTGGTTCGTTTTTATAACAATATAATGATTGGGGTTTTGTTAATGTCATGGTTTGGTGCCTACAATCCCTCTCATTCTCCAAAGATGGCAGCATTACCCCATTACCCAGCCCCACCCCCCACCACCCCACCACTATTGGTGTGTGAGTTTGTGTGTGTGAATGGGTAAATGTGAAGCACATTGTAAAGCACTTTGGGAAGTTTTCATTTACTTGAAAAGCGCTATATAAATGCCGATCATTTCATTTCATATCATTTTATTTCATTTCTCTCCCTTTCAGAATTTCAAGCCTCTCCTCCCAGACATCCTTCTTCAGTTCCCTCTTCTTCCCAAGATCTTCCACTCAAGCCTACATTTTAAAGGTATTGCTAAATCTCCTCTAAAAGATTTTCACCGCCTTAAGACTCCCTCTGCAGTATCCTTCCTCTGCAGTTCCGGTCCCACACTCCTTTCTCCTAACTAAATTACTTTTGTTTTTTGTTTAATAAACGCCCCGCTGTTGGGGTTTTATGCAGTTCCTTGTATTCCATCTCCTTGTTGTCCTGCATTTGGATCCCTCCGACACCTTCTAACAATAAGAATATTTGGCAAGAAGTGAGGGAATATTTGTATTGTTTGACAACTATTAAGTAGTGCACCAGACTCCAACGTGGTCCTTGTGAGCACCAGGTAGCCCCTGAGATCAACTGAGTAGCCCGCAGACCAGATCTGAAATTAGCTCGCTAGTGATGGGTTATTGTAACTTTCTAGGAGATGGGATTTCTCTAATTAGCATGAGAAATCATTACTATGATCTTTAAATACACAAGTAATTCTTACAAAATTCATTTTTAAATTAACCTCTGGTTGATATGTAAATAACTCAAGGCATATGTTTTATTGGTTGACAATGTCAACCCTGCCGACAAATAGTTTCAACATGTAAATAACATAGAAACATAATAGTAACAATACCAAGTTGTTAATTTAGAAATGCGTATCAAACTGGTAGCCCTTCGTGCTAATCGGTAACAAAAAGTTGATCTCAGCTTCGCAAGGGTTGATGACTCCTGGTGTAGTGAAAACGACTCCTACCATGTTGCCGGAAAACTGACTGTTTTGTCCGAGTTGATCATCAAAGGGTAAGTTTACCTGCCGTCGTATACAACTTTTTTTTTTTGCCTTTGCCTCATTTTCAGGCTGTGATTGTGACTTTTCCTCTTGTGTTTTTCACCACATATCTTGCAATTAATATAATATTGTCCAGATAGCTCCCCGTTAACTTGCGGGCTCCCGAAGTTTTTCAGTTTTGTATGGTCTACGTTAGCCCTGTTTGCAGTCGGTTAACTGCCCTGCCTGCCGTGTTCATTGTTTTTTTCTCATGGCTGCTTACTCCATGTTTTTGTCTGCTCGCCGTTTATTGTACCATTGCTGCACACATCTATGACACAACGCCTATATATATATATATATATATATATATATATATATATATATATATATATATATATATATATATATATATATATATATATGTTTTTTTCTTTTCTTTATTTTCTTTTATAGTACAGGTGTGGGGGACAACAGGCTATGTGTATCAATGAGCTTTTTTGAAGGTTAGCGGAAACCATCTTGATGGGTTTGGCAATGTCAAAGGGTGACTGCGAGCATGTTTTCTCACATGTGCGCTACCAAATACACACTACGCTTTGGGAAAGGTCACAGACACACATTGCACCTTGAGGAGTCCTACAAGAAGTCGTAACAAGCATGGACAAATACTTTTAGAAAAAAAGGGGTCACATAAACGAAGCAAAAGCCGCTGTAGTTAATTTAACTATCTAAGTTTTACATATGCAACATTTGCGCATAATTTTTTGTGTAAGTGTGCATGAATAGTAATGGTCCAAACATTGATATTATTGACACTGAGCGAGTACTTGGATTGGACAGGTATTATTCTCCTCGGATCAATACTGTCTTGCCATTTTAGCTAGCACAATAATGCTGTTAGTGAATGGAAGATGATACATTTCAAATTGGATCAATTGTGTTTACACTTTATTTGCACTGCTAATGTAATTTCAAAATATTGTGCGAATGATATTTTAGTGGCTGATTTTAGTCATTTTTATACTGTCAAAGAGACTGTGTGTACTATTTCTAGATTAATATGTGTCGCTTAACAGTGTAGTCCAACGGAAAATGAAAAAGCACAAAGAATAATAACAACTTTGGAGACTCAAAGGGACAAAAATTCACCATGTTGCTGCTAATTTTTTGTTTAGCCTTTTTGAGGTTTATGGGTACCCATAGCAAGAAGATGGCCGACATTAGTAAAATACAAGTATATTTCTCAACCTACGGGTCTTTAAATAATTAACATTTTTTTGTTTGCTTAATTTAAACTAATAGTTTTGTCTATTACGAATAAAGCTGCGGTCAATCATGGACAATCCATCGCATCTACTACAGAGCATTATCTCCAGACAGAAGAGCAGTTTCAGCGACAGACTGCTGTCACTGTCTTGTACTACGGACAGACTGAAGAGATCTTTTCTTCCTCATGCCATGAGGCTCTTTAACTCTACCCGACAGAGTAAAAGCCCACATTAAACCACACCACCTACATTGCATATTAACGAATTTTATTGCAATATGTATTCTGTGTAGCACTATTTAGATATTCTATATAATACGCTACAGTGGGCCTTTGCACGTCACACTGGGTATTTGTACTGTATATTGTATTATTTTTGCTTTATTATTGTATTGTTCTCAGCTCAGGGATGCTGCTGGAAATGTGAATTTCCCTTCGGGGATGAATAAAGTATCTATCTATCTATTTATCTATCTAAAGGGTTTTATTTACCAGTAAAAAGTGAAAACCTATACACACTGTCCTTTTGTTTGTGTTGCAGTCATTTAACAAATTTAAAAAAAAAAAACATTTTTCATGCCTGTAACCTTTGTGCTGTGTTTATAGTTATTATAAGCTAACTCAAGGTAGAAGGGTGTTCAATCATTTAATGATCATGAGATTTACAAGAAAAAATGTATTGGATTGAACATTAATACCCTATATTTAATAATAATAATTCAATTTATTTTGTTTCCTTAGATAAATTAATTTTCACTGACTGCACCAGGGGTTACAGTCAGTGCTGTCACAGCAGAGCATGTGACAAATGACCTATTTACAGCACCTGGTATTCCCAGGCGGTCGCCCATCCAAGTACTAACCAGGCCTGACCCTGCTTAGCTTCCTGAGATTGAGTGTTCTTGGGGGGGTATGACTGTAACCTTGGATCTGAAACATTCCCAAAATCATCCAATCCTAATGAATACGCAATAAATTAATTTGTTTGTTCACAATAAATCCCAAACTGGATTTTATTTAAAATACAATCATGGTAGGGGTGATGAATTAAAATATTTTTTTTATCTTTTAAGAGAATCTGTGTAGAAGACAGCTGTGCACGACGCACACAAAACACAAATTTTGTTAATTATCATCTGGAAAAATGAGACACAAACGACTCATTAAATCTCTCCTTGACTCGCTGCGTCGCAAATTTTTTCTTCAGCCTTCTTTTCCCGCCGTTGTCTCATTTAACTCTAACGCAAAAAGATAAAAAATTAGGCTGTAAATTATTAATTAGCATTTGAGATATCCTACCAATTTTCTCTGACCCACATCATGAAAGGATTGTTTTTTATTCCTTGCCTGAAATGCATACGAGGAGCCTCATTCTGGTACAAACGTGTTAAGCGTTATGGAAAACATTTTTTTTTTTAAGTCCCCGGAGTGGCTTTTGGCCCATTAAATATGCTTGCCATTGTAAAGCTAGCGAGCGATGGCTTCGAGTAGGCAACGTTGCAGTCTAGACGAGGCAACTTGGAAGTATGCCACCGTGGCAAATTGTTGGCTAGAGGGTGGTAATCAACCAAAGTGATCGCGCCAACAGCCGTTTAACATGAAGAGTGAAACTGCCCAAGAAAATACAGTATATTGTGTTGATATAATAGCAAAAGGTTGGACAACTCCGAAGTGAGCAGACTTTTTGCAAGTAGCACAAGGTTTTGTCTGCCACTTTCAGCTTAAAGGTAAGATCTGAAGCCCGAGCCCAAGCCCGACTCAATCCAAATTTTGGGCTGGGTCAATGCGTTGGGGGCGGGTAGAGCTTCTCTCTAGGTTTTATTTTTGATTATCCACCCGGCATTGTTTATTTTCTATTTATACAGTCTTGTTTAACGTTGCGTTACAAAAGACAGGCTTTACGTGCCGTTAATGAATTGCTGCCTCTGTGAGTCAAAATAAAAGAGAAGCTTTGATATAAGAATGTCCAACCTGTTCTAAAAGCCTGCCCAAGCCCTTTCTTTTTATTAAATCTCCTGTTACAAAAGCAGTTCCGGCCTAAAGTGTGTGCCTATCAAAGAACAGCAACATGATTGGCCAAAAGTGATTATAAAAACTCCAGTATTAAAAACAACCAACTTATCAGAATCTTATGAAAATAAACAATTGTATGTCTTGATTTAAAAAAAGAGCTTTTTACCAGACATGTGACATCTCTCATGAGACCTCAGCAAGCACCTGACTGTCACTGAAAACAAATTACTGCGGATTACATGCAAGCATGCTAGATATTGGTTTTGCAACAAAACACACACACTTGTTCTGTGATCAAGTAGTTCTCCGTATCGGGGGTGATAAATTCTCATACTAATCGGGTCGATGAGGCCATCAACGCCACGCTCTGATTATCAATGGCTGAATCGACAAAATCACACATTAATCCTGAATTTGCATGGATTCTGTCCGTGCCCTCCAATGAGTCTCAAACATCAAAAACGGCGTAATGGAAACGGGGCATGAGGGATCGGGTAGTAACGTCTTTAAACAAGGTAAAAAAACATGTGGCTCATTATCCTCAGGAGTGTTTTTATCCCCTAAAATTTAACAAAGAATTTAATTAAAAGACAATCTACAGTTGTTTTCTAAGTTTAACAACAAAAAAAACAATATTGACAAAAGACTAGTATTTCATTCTACGGCTGCTTTATCTTGAACCACGAATAAGTGTTTGTGACTAAACCGCTCCAACGATCACATACAAAAGTCAGCCACTTCCGGTCTCAAACAAGGAAATATTGTTTTTTATATAAATATATATATATATATATATATATATATATATATATATATATATATATATATATATATATATATATATATATATATATATATATATATATATATTCTGGACACGGATTGTGTTTTGCTTGTAGAAATAGAGTGCACGATAACATCTACCGCTTTTTCATGTCAAAACTTTAGCATGTACGAGGTTATATGAATACCCACTGTTTCAATTCCCAACAAAGGTGTGATTGTAAAACAAAAGCAAAAAAAAACAAACAGTTGTACTTAGTACTGGTCTTTGTATTTCACCTCTACAACTTATATTTTGACTAGGTGTAGCAGCATGTGGTTTTATGCACACTGTTCCAAGTTACCGTCAGCAATTTCCCCAAGGGCTGCCTGAAATGTGACATTCACAAAACAACCCTGCGGGAGTAGGGAGGACCGTGTACAGTTGTAACACTCGGACAATTGTAGGAGTAAACATTTGACCAATTGTAAGAGAGTTTTATCAATGACTCTGTGTGAGGTAAGATTTAAGACTTTTTTTTTTCTTGGCTTCAATCCAATAAGGTTTTTTTTTTCATGGTAGTAACAACCATATAGAAAAAATGTTAGCTTAGTGAAGGCTAATAGGTACGAGGCGGTCGTTACACATCCAAAAATGACAACTTCTGTATGGTCTGTATGGACAAATGCAAGGGAAAAACAAAGAAAAATGGGTATAAAGTTTATATTGCACCCCATGCACTGGCTTATACATTTGCCACAACAGCATGTCAGACTCTGATTAGCAACATTGTCCAAAAGGATAGATATGGCACAGGCACTTTATTCTATTCCATGCTCTTCTTATCATATAATTCTATTAAATAAAGTGATCTTCAAACAGTGGACTATTTATAGCTTATTTGTAATAATAAATCACAGTTACAATTGTCCACGACCAGCGTGACTACGGTATCCGGTACTGGATACGCTTCTAACACTATCTCTCTTAGCACTCTGATATTGATGTCTACTTGTAAAAGAACATTTAGGATACCATGTATAAAAATTTGAGAGGACTAGCCCAGAAGATTGTGAACTGTACTCGCTCTTCCCTACTGCATTCCATCTTTCTACAACTTATTGCAAGGACATACTGAACTTCTGAATCAAAACACACACACACAAAACGTACACACTTTCATTCTTTTGTTTTGTTTTGCTTTGTTCTTGCAAGGGCGGAGTCACATAATTCTGATCCAAACTACAAATACTGTGCATCTGAGCAAAGGCAGGAAGCGGGTCACCCATCAAAGATGAAGACTTCAGACATTTACGTACCCTCCTTAGGCCTTGTGATACGTGGCAGATGTTTGACTTATGTTGGTGGCGAGTTCCAAAACAACTTGTCATCGCTTCCATGTGCCGGGGAGAGGGTAGCCGGATTACTTGAAGATAATTCAGTTTTAATTGTGCTAATTGATGTCAGAAGATGCTGTGTGGTTCTTTCACGTGAGTTCTATTACAGTGGGCATGTTTTCTGGGTCCAGAAATGTCAAATATTTATTCCATTTTTCAGTGTCTTAACCCTGAAGAACCCAAGAACCTAAACCAGGCATGTCCAAAGTCTGGCCCGAGGCCAGTTACAGCCCGTGATCAAATGACTGCCTCGGTCATCAAATAATATGTGACTGCAGTATCCATCTATCATCTGCACCGCTTATCCCCACTAGGTTCAAAGGGTGTGCTATAGCCCAACCCATCTGTCGTCAGGCAGCGGGTAGGGGGCATAGAGACATGCAAGAATTCCCACCTTGGGACAATTTGGAGTCACCAATTCATGTAACATGGTGGAGGAAACCTTAGTGTCAAGAGTAGCTTTAAAACCAGTCCACCAGTACCATTTTAGCTTTTAGTTTAAAGAGGTATCAAAATTATGCTGTGTTGGAATATGTGTGTTATATGTTTGCTTGTGAGATATTGTGCTTACAAAATAGGATATTCTCTCAGCAAAAGTTTTCCACTGCACCTAGAGAGAACTAATCAGTGAATCAGTTACAGATTTGACCCGAAGACCAAGAATCTTTTCCTGAAGTATAGCGTGAAGAGAGTTAATCAGTCACATTTCAAATAACAAGTTATTGTGCAAGAACTGGTTTCAATGGAAAAATTCCACCTTCGACTAACCCCTAACCCAGGGGTCGGGAACCTTTTTGACTGAGAGAGCCATAAAAGAACAATTTTTGGAAATTTGTTTCAGTGAGAGCCATATAATATATTTTAAGACTGATTTCAATTTAATGTGAGCGTAACAAGCGTCTTAATTTATTATTTTAAATAATGTTGTTATAATACTCACCATTAATGCGACTTCTGGTGCTGCATGGATTTGCTGATGGTTTTGTAGTTTGGTTGGGACATGGTGAGTTTAAGCTTCATGCAGGCATTGAGGCATTCATCCGTTAACCATGATGGTAGGTTGAACTTGATGTATTTGAGGTGTGAAAATGACTGCTCAAATTAATACGTCGATCCAAACATTGTCAATACACCAATACTCACACGCCTCAGTGTGTGGTATGTGACTGGTAGCGCGTTCCAAGTTTTGAGGACCAACTCGTCTTCGGGTTGAAGTTTGTTCATTTCTGTCCACATGTGCTTGCTCGCATGCAATTCTTTCCAACTCTTCATTCAGTGATTTGAACTTGTTCATCCACATCTTCAATGCAAAGGCAGCATGGCGTGTGTCGAAGTGCCGCTTTACATTCAACCGTTTCATCGATACAATTTTGTCATTGCAAACTAGGCATACCACTCCACAAAGGCAAATTCTTTGGTCCATTCGTCCTGAAATGTACAATATTCATCATCTTTTTTTTCGTTTCGCCATCTTCTCTGTGGAAGGGTTAGCTTTGAGCTAATGACCAACAGCAAAGTGCCAAGGGACGCAAAAGGGGGCGTGTACCTGTGCCCCCAGCAACGGCCCAGTATTGGCCAACGTATGGTATTATCATCCAATTAAAATAATAGACAATCGCTCATGCAACCGGAACTCTGCACAAGACACGAGCAGTAGAAAATCAATGGATGGATTTTAACAAAAGATAAAAAATTTTAAACCCCAACCTCAGATTTGCGAGCCATATATTATCATCAAAAGAGCCAAATCTGGCTCGCGAGCCATAGGTTCCCGACCCCTGCCCTAACCCTTAGTGTTGAAATGACATTGTAACCAGGGCGTTCCTTTTCTGAATAAAAAGCAAGGTGAGGGAACACTGCTTTGAAGTGAGTTGGAGGAACAGTAACCAAAAGCAGTTTTCCCTTCCCTTCCCTTGCAAGTAAACCATACACAAATCTCTGTCTTTTTTATGCAGGTTTTTGTTTGATGTGTTGGGTTGAACCTGACATACTACTTCTGGGTTCCTGCGCTACTTCCAGTTCCGGGGCCCTCAAATTAAACAAAGGACTCATGATACAGGTGGTTTGAAGGTTGCATGGTGATTTTGTCTCCATCCACGTTTAAGGATTCACAAGGCAAGACATTAAGATGCTAAACGAGACCCTACTGAGGATAAACTGTGCAGATAATGGATGGATGGATAGACATTTGATGATTTGATAAAAATGTATGAAATCAGAATATTTCCAACGCCTGTGTCCCATATGAACAAATATACCACTTAAACTTGTTTCCCTCCCACAAATGCTTAAGATCACCGAGACAAATTTTGAACTTAATTTCTTTCTTAAATAATGGTTTCAAAACAAGATGAAAGCAGAGTTCTTTTTGGTAAAAATGTCACAAAATACTGCAAATGAGTCTACTGATGTATTTACCTTCGGCACAGAGGCGCTGGGCTGAGAGAAGTGCGCCGTGTACATAGATCTGTCCACCATTAGTGCTCACCAATCAAATTGATCTGTATGCTTGACTGGTGTGTCTGGCTGTTTAGGTTGTCATCAGTCTCAACAGAACCTTCATTGTTGAATGCAGTGATTTTCGATCACTGTGCCGCGACACACTAATGTGCCGTGAGAGATCGTCAGGTGTGCCGTGAGAAATTATCCAATGTCACTTTTTAAAATTAAAAATTTTACAAAACGTTTCTGAATCATTTTCTGCAAATATTATGTCATTGTCAAGTGTCTACTGTAAAAACTGGGGGTATTATAAATTATATTGTAATCAAACATACTGTTTAGTGTCATTTTATATACAATTTTGTTGTCACATTATGTTCTACCCATTTTGTAACAATGATAATAAAGGTAATAATTTTTCCTCAAAGCCATATATACTCATGAAAATAGCCATATATGGCTCACGAGCCGTAGGTTCCGGCCCCTTGCCATATAGCTACAGAAAAAAATAATCCGTAGGCATCTAAAAATGAGGCAAAATAGCAAAAATTGGCTGGTACTGGCTTTCCCATTAGGGAGAAACCTCCGGCATTAAATTAGTTAAAAGAGGTAAATAAAAAAGAATTCAATAGATGATGAGCACAATTGAACAAATCTAAATAACATTTCTAATACATTGCATTTTTAATATGTTTTTAAATGGTAAAGACATCTTCAATTTTCAAATTCAATGTCACTGTTGTTGCTTTGTGGTGGAAAGTCCACCAAGAAGGAGTACATTTACGACAGCGAGCTGTGAAATGGCGCAAAACAAAACCTGGCAAAGACAAAATGGATGCCATTTCCCCCTCATGCCACCATCAAACCCCCCAACCCCATTCCAAGTCAGTCTGGAAGGTAACAGAAGCCATTTTAAGGTCGGCATACTTATTCAGATGGACTGAACTTGTGAGAGATTGAGTCGTCCTTCCCAGGGGAGAGAGCAACTGGTGCTCCATCCCCTGAGAGTAACCCTCAGGGAAAGATGAGGAGAGGAAAGAGGTTGGGGTGAAAAGAAAAAAAGAGAAAATGGCATCCACCACCTGCCTGTGCAGAGGCGAAGCCCAACAGCTCCCTCTCTTGCTCCTCTAGGAATGGCACCTCCTTTTTCATTCATCTTCTTCTGCTTCTTCTTAGCAGCTGGCGCTTGATGAAATATAAATACCACTATTACAGTGGTCGTAAATTATACCCCACTCCGCCTCTTCCTTTACCCAAACTCCCAGAGAACCTTGTGAGCTTCGATAGCACTCTTTCACCTCGTTCCAGACGTGTGGGAGAACTTTCAAAAGATTCCAAAGACTCCCTTGCCAAAGACCTCTGAGAGCATTAGGAGCTTCTCTAATTACTGGAATAACGAACACATTAATGAGTTACAGCAACACTGAATGAGTGTTGGACTGCATCTGTGAAACCACCCTGACGTTTTTTAAAGCTTATCTCCAATGAACTGTGGCAAACAATTTTCTGACTCACCTCTGTAGACAATCGGCAAATAATTCAGTATTACCAACCGTCTTTGTGGAACCAACCAGGTGTTTCTCAAAGCTTAACTCACAAGAACTGAGGCTGTTAGGGTCTGACATACCTCCTACCACTAGGGGGCCCAACCGGGGTTTGAACTGGGAACATGTATGTCCAATTATCACACACCTGTGGCAAATTATCCCGGACTTTTTAAAAGGACATTTTTGATCAGCAAACTCTGGTGGGTCATTTTGAGGCCTTCACTTTTACTTCCACCACCACGCCAGGTCTGTTTTTGGTTTCTTTTTTTTACATTTGGTTACTTTACTCCTTGCATTTGTCATTTCAAGTTTTGGTTTTGATTTTCGGTTTCCAATTGAAATGGTTGGGTTCGTCCATTAAGTTTTTGATTAATTGTGCATGTACATGCATCCAAATGCACTTGGGCCAACCGCACATTAACACATCTGAGATACGTTTTATTTTTCGTTAGTGCCGTAAAGAACAAAAATAATTTTGCATTTACTCACATCCCAATGGTCACCCACAGTTTGCGGCATCTCAGATATGTTTTTTTTTGTTTTTTTTTGTGCCGTAAAGAACTCAAATGATCAGATCGTTTGAGCACTTTACTACTCATGTGCAGTTACCTTATCCTGGATATATTATTTTCCTTGTTGGAGTTGCTAAGAACTTTTGGGGGAGTTTTCTGAGTTTATTTTCTACACGTCTGCACTCTCACTCCTATCTGCAGTCTGTCTATGCTGAGTTTGTAATGCTTTTGCTTCAGTATCCGCCCTGGTCGCTTATCAAATCAGAAGGCGCAATGTGGATAGCGACCAAGACAGAAAACAGGACAGAGACAGCAACGCTCGGCTGCATCTGAGCCTGAATAATCGGCTCATTGAATAAATAAAAATGCTGATACAGATATACAATTCCCAAATATCAGTGTAGATAAGCCCGCCCAATAATCAGTCAACCTCTAGTACAGAGACAAATGATAGACGCCCTATTCCGGCTAAATCGCTAAAAAAACCTTGTGTATTGGTAGATTATTCCAGGTCATTTCCATTTTATTTTGTCTCCAGAGTGAAAAAGTTTAAGTGTAAAAGTGTAAGTCAATGCTTCTGGACGAGCACAACTTGCAAACACATGGTACGCAGCAATTAAGCACATGTTTGGTGAAAACAACGAAGCAAGGAAGATACTCTTTTGATGTCAATAGTTAAATTCGGAGAAAACTGTCCATAAATGTGAATACGTCGCCCCAGCTTCACACTTGCAAACGGATCACTCGCAAAGGCAGTGTATATGATAATCTTCGTTTGTCACTCGGCATTTAAACATTTTGGATCGCTACAAAAATCTGAACCCTGATTCCAGTTGGTCTATTCTGGGGTTCAGCAAGATGCAGTTTCAGAGCTGCATGTGTCTTTTAGGCGCTGTCATGTTGGCTCCTTTGAGTTTTTTTAAAAATCCTTAAACGAAAAAGAAGGAGGGAAATATATATATTTAAATGTGATTTCTGTAAGAGGACAAACTCAAATCAAACATTTGCAACATTTTTCAAGGCTGTATTAATGTTGGGAATAAATATTCAATGAGTAACTTTTATGAATGGATCCCATTACATATTTTGATTGTTTTAAATAAATTATGCTATTATTTTTGACGTAGTTTTTTGTTGGTTGTTTTTTTTAGTCTCTTATGGCTCTTTTTCGGTTGCTGACCCCTGGACTATTCCCTGCGTTTTAATTATTTATTCATCAAGAAGAATGCATCCTTAAACAGGAGATAGAGCGCCCGTCTTGGGACAACAATCGCAGGTTGGAATCCCCGCCACTCCGTGTTTCATGTCGAAGTGTCCTTGGGTAAGACACTGAACCCCTAATGCCCCAAATAAGCAGGTTGGCGCCTTGCATGGCTGCACGGCCGCTATTGGTGTGTGAGTGTGTGTGAATGGGTAAATGTGAAGCGCTTTGGGAAGTCTTCATTGACTTGAAAAGCGCTATATAAATGCAGATCATTTCATTTCTTTCAGAAGCTATCCTTTGGATTTTTATAATAATTCTTTATATCAGGCAAACACATTTAAAGCAGGGACTAAAACTCTCGTTCTGGGGGGCAATTGCGGCCCGTGAGATGGCAGTCTGAGGCCATCGCCTAAATATAATGGTTTTAGAGTAGTGCAGGAAAAAACCCTCCTCGTGGTAAAAAATAATTATTTTGAAAAATATATTGATTTGTTTTTTAAGTAAAATACATGGACATTATGAATGTGCATTTTCTTTTTTAAATACTCGTAGGTCGAGAAATATGCTTTCATTTTCCATAACATGAGCTAATTGACTGCCATCCTGCTCCCCTTTAAAACCAATCCATTTATTATTTTATTTCCTATTTTCCCTTTTTTCCCTTGCTTTTTCATTTTTATTTTCATTCCTTTTTTTCTTGCTATCATTAACATTGAGAAGCAAATTGTGCTTTTTGGTCACTTAGTCTAGTTTGTGTTTTTCCTTGTGCTTAGTAGCGCTTGTTTTGGTTGCGCTAAACACTGCAGCAACATCTTGTGGTGAAATAATAAACAACTTCCATTTCATGTAAGTGCAGCCCACGCAAGTTATTGATTTCCTTTATGATGATTGATTGATTTTCATAATAACTCTTAATGTGAATTTCCCTACGAGGATGAATAAAGTATCTATCTATCTATCTATCTATCCATCTAATGTGTTTATCATTACTTATTCTGCGTGGCAAATTTTTTGAAACATATATACAACAGTCAGACGTTTTGTTGTGGAAAACTCAACAAGCCTAACCGAAACCCTGACTCCGACGGCCCCCAAGTAAATTGAGTTTGAGACCCCTGCTATGACGAAAACTTTTTCAAAGAGAAGCAATGCATGGCAACTGTTATGGAACTTTCACAGCCGGAGAGCGGCTGCTGATCGTCAGCCATAGAAAACCAAGCCACGTCAACATCACAAGAGATACAACCGCAGAGCCAGAAAAAAGGGAAGGAGAAAAATGTAACCACATTGTAAAACAAGTACGGTAATTACACACAGCCTTTACTTTTTATATCAAGGTAAAGGAAAACCTAACCGCTTTGGTCCACAATGAAAGTATTGTTAGAAAGAAACACAGAACTGCAAAAATCATTCAAACAACTTGCATATTGTGGACTCTACGACAGAGGTAAAATATAAGATAAGCATATGTAGTTCTTAATAAAAATACTAATCAATTAGGCATACAAGTAATAAAATTCACGCACTAAGTAATGCGCTCCACGTCTCCCCTAAAACGAGTGCGTCAAAACGGTACGTGAGCAAATGCAAACCAACTAACCAGTTCTTTACCACAATGTACAAACAAACTAGCATTTTATGAGCATTTTACGGAAAAAAGCAAGAGTGATAAGTGCAATTTTGCGTTTCTCTTACCTCTAAGAGTACGCAAGGGTCCCAAGCAAGAAAAAAAAAACCCCTACGGTGATATAAAAGATCCGCAGCTTGGTGATCCAGTCCAGTTCGAAAATGATCCCTTCTCCCGTTTTCCCCCCAGAATAATTGGTAAGGAAAACGAATGTGGGGCTTTCGGATGATCTCACTGAGAGAGTGGGTTGGATATGAAGTGCAACTGGAGCATCCTTAGCGCTCTCCTCCGTTTCTTGCAATGTGCGTAACCGCTTTGAGTCTTTCCGTCCTCCCTCCGCTTTACTCGGGCGAGATTTGAGAACGAAAGGGAGGGAATGAGGGAGGGACGGAAAGTGAGAGGGGTGTGGGAATGCGCAGAAAAACACACTTGCGCTCTTATGTCCGTGTCATTTTAACCCAAGTGTTCTCTTTCGTGAAATCTACAAATAGTATTCACTTTAATGCTATTTTAAAATGTTTTATTTACATTCTTTCTTCAACGTGAAGTTTTTTGGGACGCAACAGTTGCTGCTCTCTCTCGATTGGGAGAGCGCACCTGGCCAATCGTAGCTAAGTGGGCGGGGCACCAGCGGCAGTCCCTGCTTCTAAGGCAGGTGATAGGATGACGGTTTCAAATGTCTCTAGGCAGTGGAAACAGATGCATAGGACAGACAACGTTGCTAATTGAGCCAAAATACTTTAAAAAGACCACTAACGGTTGCCTCGTCTAAGTTTAGACCAGAGGCCAGGAAACTTTTTAACCCAAAGAGCAATAAAAGCAAAAATATCTTAATTTATTTTTCTTTTTTTGGAGAAAGCGGGCCGCGAAATATATTTTAAGACAAAATTTAAAAAAAAAAAACGCTTTTCTTTAGCACATTTTATTTACCCGTTTGAATTTTTATTATTTGAATAAATCAATGAAATAATAATAATGGCAGAGCCTGTGTCCCATTTTATATAAATATAACACTTAAAATTCATCCCATTTTCAAGACAGTCTCGTCTTTGACTTCCTGAGCTCTGAGGTCATGTGAAGCACATCAGCACCCTAACAAACTATTGGTTTACATGGTAACTAGTCAAAACATTTTTGAGTGTTTAAGTTATGTTTTGGTAGTTTTTGTGGAGAATGGCTACGCTATGTGTCACAGATGGGTGCAGCAATTTTACAACAAATGGCGACAGGCCAAAACAGTGAGAACTGGCAAAAATAACAAAGAGAGCTAACATTAGCTAATTCAGCCAGGACACGGCAGGCTAGCCGGCTGCCATGGAGGACGAACAGGGACCGATCAGTGGATACAAACTGGAGGCTGGCAGACTAAATACATGCAGTAAGCAGCCAGAATAACCGCGAACCAACAACAAAACATTACCAAGGCGACAAGCACGAACCCAGGCGGCTGTAAAAACAATGAGCATGACTCACTGACTGCTAACGCTCCTAGCCTAGATTAAACAAAACTGGAAACTTTCGGGAGCCTGCACGCTGACAGGTTGCTATCCGGACAATTTTATACTAATTTCAAAACAAGTGTCAAAAATAAAAGAAAAAATGTTACAATGATAAACCAAGAAAGGGCTGATTAGCAGCAGTAGCACAGTATATGAAACAAATATGATGTACATAGTGAGGCAAAGTCAGATTTAAAATTATATCAACCTGTATCTTATTCATATTTCGATTGTCTGGGCAAGAAAGCCAATTATAAAGTGTTTTTTTTTTGTCTTACCTTAAATGAACTCTATGCACTGCTCTTTCTGAACAAAGTAAGAGTTAGTTGGGTTGGGTGATGCAAGGGGATCCTTTTTGATGCATGATTTTTGCATGTTCAGCTCTTCTACATCAGCCCAAAACCCAGCCTCACTGTGTGGAGTTTGTAAGTTCTCCCCATGCCTTAGTGGGTTTTCTCCAGTCACTCCGGTTTCCTCTCACTTAACAAAAAACATGCATAGCAGGTTGATTGGTAATTCAGAATAGTCCTTAAGCCCAGCGCACAATTGGCATCAACCACATGTGGAAATTGGCATGGACACCTTTGGCTGCAGAACGCCAATGGCGCCGAGCCCCCACAGACCTGAAGCTGTTTTCAACTGCACAATTTTAGTTTTACTCCAAGTTGTTTACGTCAAGTGTTTTTAGATCATGTGACCATTCTCGATGGCGGAGACAAGTGCAGAAGTCCCTCGCTACTTAACGCTTCGGTTATTGCTGGTTTACTCCTTTGTGGATTTTGAATTCATTTTGCCTTTGTTGCATTTGACATTATTGTAGCAGTCAACAGGGGCAAACACCATCAAGCCACAAGAAAGGCAGTCAATTTCATCAAGGCAGGGGAGAAACCCCGGGCTTGTGCACAAACAACGGACAGACGACGATTATGACATGTATCTGCGGCAAAATATGCAAAAACAACCAAGGCCTAAAAATCCATCAGGCCAGGATGAAATGTTTGGAGCGGGAGAGCGAGGTACAACGCACAGGTCCTGGACCTGGTAAGACGCAGGAGGAGCCCGGACAGGAGGCAACCCACAGATCCCAGTCCCTCCACATGCCAAAGTCTCCCAACCCCAGCAGAGTAGTTCCACGGAAGCGGATTAAATGGCCTTCAGCGAACAAAGAGAGCGTGTGGCGGCAGTTTGATGAGGACATGTCCACAATCATCCAAGCCACAGCCAAAGGAGACGTTGACAGCAGACTCCAAGATATGACCACCATAATCGGCAGCTATGGCTCAGGAGAGATTCGGCTGGACTGAAGAGGGCAACACCAAGAGCACCCCCTACACCATGAACCGCAGAGCCACAAAGATCATCAACTGAGCCTGGTGCTCCGAACCCTCAAGAAACAGTTCAAGAGAGCCGCTGAGGAGGAGAAGCAACCGCTGGGAGAACTGCGTAACATCCTGCGGAAGAAGCTGACAATTCTACGCAGAGAAGAGGGGCACAGGAGACGAGGAAGGGAAAGGGCAAGAAAGCGGGCGGCCTTCATTGCCAGTTCCTTCCGTTTTGCTAAGCGGTTGCTTGGGGACAAGCGAAGTGGCCGGCTCGAGTGCTCAAGAGAGGAGTTGAACTGCTTCTTCAAGAACACACTGACCGACCCAATGAGGGAAGAAGAGCTAAGTTCCAACAAAGCTCTCATCACCCCAGCCCCACCTACAGAAAACTTCAAGGTGACGGAGCCGACCCTGAAAGAGGTTGAAGAGGTCATCAAGGCAGCCAGGTCAGTATCTGCACCGGGCCCCAGTGGTGTACCCTACCTTGTCTACAAGTGTTGCCCATTGCTTCCCCGGCGCCTGTGGAAGACTTTGAAAGTTATCTGTCGTAGAGGGAGAGTGGCCAACCAGTGGAGGTGTGCTGAGGGAGTTTGGATTCCCAAAGAGGAGGACTCGAAAAATATCAACCAGTTTTGGACAATCTCACTATTGAGTGTGGAAGGGAAGGGGTTCTTTAGCATCGTCTCCCGAAGACTGACAGAGTTCCTCCTCAAGCACAACTACATCGACACTTCCGTCCAGAAGGGTGGGATTCCTGGAGCTCCTGGCTGCCTGTAGCACACTGGGGTAGTCACACAACTTATCAGAGAAGCCCACGAGAACAAAGGAGACCTTGCTGTGTTGTGGTTGGACCTGACTAACGCCCACGGGTCCATTCCACACAAACTAGTTGAGCTTGCACTACAACTCCACCACGTTCCTAACAAGATCCAGCACCTGATCTTGGATTATTATGACAAGTTCAGTCTTAGGGTCACTTCTGGGTCAGTAACATCAGACTGGCATCAACTTGGGAAAGGCATAATAACGGGTTGTACCATATCCGTTATCCTTTTTGCTTTGGCAATTAACATGGTAGTCAAAGCTGCAGAACTGGAATGCAGAGGGCCAATCTCCAGATCAGGTGTTCGCCAGCCTCCCATAAGAGCATATATGGATGACCTTACCATCACCACAACATCTGTCCCTGGGAGTAGATGGGTCCTGCAGGGTTTGGAGAGACTCATAACATGGGCGAGGATGAGCTTCAAGCCCTCAAAGTCAAGATCCATGGTTCTGAAGAGAGGGAAGGTGGTGGATAAGTTCAGGTTTTTGGTCTCTGGAACTGAGATCCCAACTATTTCACAACAACCAGTTAAGAGCCTGGGGAAACTCTTTGACTTAACTTTGAAAGACTCTGCTGCCATCCAAGAGTCTGTTAAACAACTGGCAATGTGGCTCACCAAGGTGGACAAGTCCGGCCTGCCTGGTAGATTTAAAGCCTGGATCTACCAGCACTATATTCTTCCCAGAGTCTTGTGGCCTTTCTTGGTCTATGCAATACCGGTATCAACTGTGGAGATCCTCGAAAGGAAGATCAGTAGCTTTCCCCGGAAGTGGCTGGGGCTTCCCCGCAGCCTTACCAGCGCTGCTTTGTACGGGACAAGCAATACCGTCCAGCTACCCTTCAGCGGGCTCACTGAGGAGTTCAAGGTGGCAAGTACTAGAGAGGCTCTTCAGTACAGGGATTCCAAGGACAGCAAGGTGTCATTAGCTGGGGTTGAAGTGAGAACCAGAAGGAAGTGGAGAGCTCAGAAGGAGGTGGAGGTGGCAGAGTCATGGTTGAGGCAAAAGACTGGTTGGGGTCCTGGCATTTGGGAGAGCAGGTCTGGGCTTCTTTCCAAAGACCAAAGTGAGTCAAGCCCAAGGGAAGGAGAGACACCATCTTCTCTAGGAAGAGGTCCGAGCAGGTGTGGAGGAAGAGCGGGTGAGCAGGGCAGACGGACTCCGGAAGCAAGGAGCATGGACAAGGTGGGAGAACACATTACAGCGCAAAGTGACCTGGTCGAACATCATGCAAGCAGACTTCCACCGTGTCTGGTTCCTTGTGCAGGCAGTTTACGATGTCCTACCATGCCCAGCGAACCTTCATGTGTGGGGAAAGAGCGAAACACCCTCCTGCCCCCTTTGCTCTGAAAGAGGCTCCTTGGAACACCTCCTCAGCAGCTGCCCAAAGGCCCTGGCTGATGGTCACTATTGCTGGCGCCATGACCAGGTTCTGAAAGCAGTTGCTGAGTGCATTGCCCTAGCAGTCAACAGGGGCAAACACCATCAAGCCACAAGCAAGGCAGTCAATTTCATCAAGGCAGGGGAGAAACCCCGGGCTTGTGCACAAACAACATCCGGACTCCTCCACATTGCCTCTGATTGGCAGTTGCATGTCGACCTTGGGAAACAACTAAGGTTCCCCCAGCATATATCAGCAACATCGCTCCGACCGGACATGATAATTACCTCAGAGACTTCGAAACACCTGATCATGCTGGAGCTCACAGTCCCATGGGAAGAGCGCTTTGAGGAAGCCAATGAAAGGAAATGCGCAAAGTACCAGGAGCTGGTGGAGGAGTGCATGGGCAGAAAGTTTTCTTTGAGCCAATAGAGGTTGGCTGTAGGGGTTTTGCTGGACGATCCTACTGCAAAGTCCTAGGACGGTTGGGTGTGACAGGGGCAGCCAAGAAGAAAGCCATTAAATCCGCTAGTGAAGCTGCAGAAAAGGCCACCAGGTGGCTTTGGCTCAAAAGGGCAGATTCGTGGACTGCTACTGGGATGCAAGTTGAGGCCTGATCAACCTTGACTGGGTCACCTGGGCGAGAGTGTCTGATGTTGCGAGACCCGAAACACTCAATGAACTCAGGATACATCACTGACGATGCGTCCCAGTTGCATCCAGGAGATGTTTCTTTCAAGTATCGTACATTGTGTTCTGTTAGAAAGCACACGGTGGGGACATATTAGGTACGGCGCTCTGTGATGGGTGGCTGTTGTAAGGTAAGCTACTTTTAGTTGTGTATTTCTCAGATTCCTATGCTATGAAATTAACTTGTTTAACCTGTTTTTCTATTTTCAATATACACGTAATCATCACACACACACACACACACACATAGTCACGTTTCAAAGATCCATGTTTTCAGTCTAGTTCCACTGTTTGTAATACGTTTTCAATGTTTTTCTATTGTGTGTAATGTAATACGTATGCGCGACTCCATTGTAGTCACTGCGTGACCTTCCAATAAATACGTTTGCTGAACCGGATGTACCGTAAATTCTGGACTATAAGCCGCTACTTTTTTCCCAAACGTTTAACCCTGCGGCTTCTTCGGTGATGCGGCCAATTTATGTAATTTTTCTAACAGCCGCCAGCGGCGCTCGAGTTCAAGGCACATGACGCAGCTTACAAGCTAAACGCAATCGAACAGTCCGATAAAGAAGGAAACAGAGCTACTGCACGCAAACTTTACCTTGCGAGCGTGTTGCTAGCGTGTTTTTGAATAAGGGAGCGTTGGACGACGTTTTATATGACAAAGTTTCTTTCCCATACTAAAGGAGGGCAACTTTAATGACGACAGTTATAGGGAGGAAGATGAGAACGTTTTACCGTGAGGGGGGGGGATTTTGTAGAGGTTTATTGTTCTATATTCTTTATCAATATTCCATTATCCGTTATCGGTCAAATCATAATACACTACAAAGCCAAGAGGCCGAGACACTTGCTCCCAGCCAAGAGGCTGAGTCAAGGTCCTAGCCACAGGGCCAAGCAGCGATCAGTGCGAATGCACCGTTCCCGGAGGTACTGCGATACCGGGCTCATGCGTGGAGTGGACAGAGCAAGCTCTTATTCCATCTCCCAATTGCAAAAATCAACTGAAGTACTCAGTTCAACAACCGAACATAAAGTACACAGTTCAAAGACCACAGCTGCAGTCCAAAACAGACTGAATATGAAGTACAGAGTTCAAAAACAACAGCGGTGATTTCTATATGTACGGTAATTTTTTTTTAACAGACACTTTAACTGTACTGCGAGCGTCTTGTTAGTAGCGTTTTGCTACCCTTCACAGGCACGGTTTGGGATGAAAGTTATAATATTATTATTAAAGCTTTGAAAACTCTCTCAGTGTACCGTCTTTCTTTGTAAATACGTGTAACCATGCATAATATGTATTTGCAACTGTATATTTTTGTCATGTATTTATTTGTATTTATTTTGGACACTTATTCTGATAAGTCTTGCACTGACCAATTAAAAAGAAGGAGCGTAACAGACGCGGGGGATGACGGGAAGTGGGGACCGGTAAAGGTGAGTGTTTGTGGACACGGCAGACAAAGGTGGATATATATTTTTCCCACCCTTACCTTTGGAAATATACACTTTTTTCCTTGGATTACTTTTAACAGGACCCGGACTGTGCAGGTCTGCATCAAATCTTAACTACCGGTATCATTTTCCTTCATTTTGCCAGCTGTGGTTTTTAAACTGTGTACTTTATGTTCAGTTAAAATTGCGGTACTCTTAGTAGGGTTAATTTTGTGATTGTGTTACATGTTTTAATGTGGGCGCATGCGGCTTATATACAGGTGCGGCTTGTGTAAGTACGAAAGCGTTTGTCCCCTTAAAATGTGGTGGGTGCGGCTTATAACCGGGTGCGGATTTTACAGTAGTCAGAACGGCCTGGGCGGCGAAGCAAGATGGCTGCCGGGCCGGGCTCACTACATGCGCAGTAGTTTTAACCATAATTAAATGCCTCTACTTTAATATATTTGTCAGCAATGAGTTTATATCTTTATAAACTCCGAGAGCTGTAAATGTGTTCGCGACTGTGATAGGCTGGTGCGACTGTCTGTGTGCGTGACTCTGATTGGCTGGTATAAAATGACACTCAAACAGCGGGTGGGAGCTGCCACTGTATACAAACTGCAGCATTGTGCCTCGTTACATTGAAAATAAACTTATCAATTAAATCAGACTGCAATGAAAGTCAGAAGAGCCCAACAAAATTGGACTCAATATAAGATGATCGGCTTAATTTTCTTAATGAGGTGACAAAACGCCCGCAAAGTGACAAAACGTCCGCACTAGTGCAGCACCATAGCACCAATAATGGCCCAGCTCTAATAGATACTGTGAATCATAATTATATTAGTAGTAATAATAATGGGGTGGGTCTGTGCTCATAATGACATTCAACAAGACATTATTAGTTTGTATGCCAAATGATAAGATTTGATTAAATTAAGGGCCATGTTGTCAGATATAATTAGGGGTTTGTGTTTACTAATGGAGGCAATTTTTTGCAACAGTGTGAGATGCAGACCAGTTCAAAACTGCTTCATGTCTCTGTAGGGTTTATTTTTCTTTTTTTTACTAAATTTGTAATTATGACATCCACACAACCTCAAATAAATGTATTTTTTAAACCCATTTGTGCTAGGAAAAGAAGAAGATAATTGCAAGATAGATAAACTGAACCGTCGTCAAGGAATGGCCATTTCTAAGTGTTGCCCAGAAAAAAAAGTGTTTCTATGAATAGTCACACTTTTCAGTCAGTAGTGGTGGTCCAAGAGGGCCTGCAAGGCCTTCTCTGCTGGCCTAAAAAATATCTTAATCATGTTATGCCAATTGTATTTTGTCCATCAATACACATAGAGTAATTCCAAATTGTCAGCCATTACTTGCTGCTAGGCCAGATATCAAGTTTTTCATGAAAAATTCTGTCTGTCTTGATCCGTAAAATAAGTTTTCGAGAAAGCTGTTGGTTAAGCCAGTCAGATTCAGAGTTGGCAGTTGAATGCCAGCTAGAAGACGTTGAGAAACATTACCAGTTTTACAAACAATGACTGATTAGGGGGCAGCTGGAAATATACAGTTGTTGTTGTTGATTTAATAAGTAAGGTTGGACAATTCCAAAGCAATCAAGCCTTTCGAAGGCAGAAAAGGTTTTGTGACAAAACTTTTGTCTGCAAATTTCAGCCTAAAGGTCTAAGCCTGAGCACAAGCCCGACTCAATTACAATTTCGGGCTGTTCAAACGAAAAATGTCAATTTCTACGTTTGGGCTGAGCTTCTCAATCCCGCAGTTTGTTTGTCATTTTATCCAGCTCTTATACAGTCCTGTTTAACTTATAATAAAAGACAGGCTTTATGTGTCACATGCTTGCTAACCTGCAACTTATTTTGTCAGCTAAATTTGTATGCAGAAGGGATGTCTTTAAACTTTCATTTTTCTGTGCATCAATTCAGTTGTCAGCAACCACCTGGCCGCGGACCGGTACCGGACCACAAGGAAAGAGGACACAGTTGCCTTATTTTTTTTTCTTATACCATATGTAAAAAAAAAAATGTTTACCCCCACCCCCAAAAAAATTGGGTGCACATAATACACTAAGTTGTGTATTTGAGATATGATTGATCAGTGGACAAACATCATTGGACACATTTATACAACATTGGGTGCAACAGATGCAATCAAACCGTGAGTTGAAAGCGTCGAATCCTAACCACTACACCACTAGGGATGTATATAACATCGGAAAAGGCAGTTGCTTTTATTTCAATATTACACTATTGAAATTTTAACGTTGAATATGTGGGGTCATAATTAATAATCTATTGACAACATGAACCGTGAACAAAATACCAACATTTATTTTACATTGAACACGATACCAAAATAAAATGTACACATTGTAAATTGTATGTACACATTGTAAATTTTATTTTGGCATTGTGTTCATAGTGTACACATTAAACAACATGGTAATATGAGAATAAATAGTTTGGTGTTGATGAGAGAAGATGTAACACCTTTTCTCATGTTATCTATATCCCGAGTGGTCTAGCGGTTGCACAGAGGATTTAGGCTTACTGATATTTCCATTGTGGGCAGCACGGCGGCGGAGTGGTTTGCGCTTGTGCGGCACAGTTTGAGGTCATGAGATTGAACCTCCTGTGTGGAGTTTGCATGTTCTCCCCGTGCTTGCGTGGGTTTCCTCCGGGCACTCCGGTTTCCTCCCACATTCCAAAGACATGCTTGTTAGGTGTATTGGCCGTCCCAAATTGTCCCTAGGTGTGAATGAGCGAGCGATTTGTCTGTCCCTGTGTGCCCTGCGACTGGCCGGCAGCCAGTTCAGGGTATCCCCTTCCACTGCCCGAAGAAAGGTGGGATGGGCTCCAGCACCCCCGCGACCCTACTTAGGATAAGTGGTGCAGATAATGGATGGATGGATGGATGATTTTCATTGTTATTATTACTACGGGTTCTGGCCACAAGAATATTGTCTGACATTAAACCAGTCCGCAGTACAGAAACAGTTGAACACTACTTATTTGATAAAAGTTATCAATTCAAAAATCCAAAAACAATGTGTAGTATTAGTACGAATAGATGAGGTAGCAGTAGAATACCTCCACATTTCTAGACTGTATCATCTTTGTTATACAGAGATCGCTCGGTTTTTGCGGTAATAAGGATCAAAACCATCCGCGAAAAGTTAAAATCCGCAAAGTAGTATCGCACCTTCATATAACGTACCTCGAGATGTTGTCATTACCGAAGTATACAACAGTAAAGAAAAGCTGGTTATAGATGTACAAATAATAACACAAAATACAACATTGCAGTTGAATATGGGGGTTTATTGTTATTATACAAAAGTAAAACAAAATTGGAGCGCTTCTACATTCAGTGTAAGATAACAATTTAGAGAGCGCCCGATAGCTCTTCTGACTGTCCTCAGAGTTAGATTAAATTAATGAATTTATTTTCAATATAACGAACCACTAAAATCCAGCGGTCACCATGCTTCTTGGATTGTTTACAGAGGCAGCAGCCAGCCGCTGTTCAAATGAAAGCATAAACCAGCCTATCACAGTCGATGAAACATACAGTCACACCCACCGAACACAGAGCACCTTCCCTAATCTGTTCCCTCTGCTAACAGAGCACAATGTTAGATACAATGTTATCAGTAACTATAAATACAAAATCAATTCAATCAAAATCTGCGAAGGAGTGAACCAGCAAAAACCGGAAGTGCGGAGTAGCAAGGGGTCTCTGTATATATTTTTGTAAGCAGTACAGATAGAAACAAATCTTTTCTCGTTCACATTATCTGTTCCAACATCCTCGCAGACTCTGATGTTGGAATTGGGCAATTGTCATTGACTGAAAATAACAGATCTATGTACGTGTGTCTGTGTGTTGCTGGAGGCAGCCCTCGTGATTACTCGGGGGATTACAGAGCGGCCTTTTAAGGGCTGGCTTGTTTGTTTTCACTTGAGCCTGAAGGCTAGCAAGGGCTTTGAGGGGATCACGCGAGGGGGTTATATGTTTTGATTTACTCCTCCCTTTGTCTGCCTTCTCCCAGTCTTACCCTTTCCATGTGGCTCCTAGTTCTCCTCCCCGCTGTGCTGGTTTAATAGAGGCCAGCATTGACCAATCAGCAGGGTGGGATTTTCGCCCAGTTGGCTGTAATTGAATCTTAGGATTTGGTCCAGGTACTGGGGGGTATGAGGCGCCCGCTGCTTCTTGCAGAAATGGGGGTGGAGGCTTTATTGATTTGTTACTTTTTTTTCTTAATTAAATCAGTGCCAAAAAGTATTATTACGTTTTCAAAAGCATTCTCTGTGAGTGCCTAAACGTAAAAGTAGGTTTTTCTTTTTGTTTTATGTTAAAAAAATATTTTGAAGTCTTTGGCAAGTATATCAGTGTGATAAATCACCGGTGTTGGGCACGTTACATTAAAAAAAAAGTAAAGAGTTATACTTATTCACTATTTCTTCCAAAAAGTAACTGAGTTAGTAACTAAATCACTTTATTTCCTTTAAAAATAAGTTGTAGGTCAAATAATTTGAAAATTTTGTGAGCAATTACAAAACACCCCGGTTAAGCCTTTTAATGGTGTTTACTTGAAGAGGTTTTAATAGAGATCCTTTTTTTCCCGGCTCGGCTCACTTCAACGTGTCGGGTCCCTAACAGCTCTTACGGTTGATTTTGTTGCTTTTATTACTAAATTACCAATTATTATGTAACATTATGCACAGAAGGACTTAACATGAGGAAAATTTTAAAAAGACAAAAAATGTAAAAGAAAGAAAAAAAAAAGAAAAAATAGAATAACAAAGGTAAAAAGAGAGATAAAAGAAAAAAACAATAAACATGACATCCAAACACATTATTTATAATAAAATATTTATAAATCTACCAGAAAAAAACAAACTACAAAACAATTTTTACCTTTCTAATGCTAACAGATTTAAAGTCAAATTCACAGAATCCCAAAAGATGTGTATTGACCACAATCATTAAAGAAAAAAAGCATCTCCGAGTGAACCAGCTGTAGATTGGTAGGAAACAAGGTCTCTTCTTTCACTTCCATTAGTCGTCCAATAGACACAAGTCAGGGTGCAATATTTATTTTTGCAAATCAGCTCTCGTTTGCATTTCAGCGCATTAGTAAATACGATATTCGTAATCGCTATCCAACAATATGGTAGTTGTTGTTTTGAATGGTGACATGATCCGAAAAGCGCTCTGGTGAAAAAAGCATCAGGTGTGCAGGGACACGTCACTGTAAGCGTTCTGCAGCCAAAGTAGCACACCACTTTTGACCTTAAGATACGGTAACGGAGTTGTAAAGGTGGAAAAAAAATGTTAGATTACTCACTTATTAAAAGAATAAGGCCGTTACGTAAAAGCGTTATTTATAACGGCCTTATTCACAAAACTGTAAATCACCACTAGATGGTAGGAATGACTTTGATCTGATCTTTGTCCATATAGCGATCTATCCCAAGTGCCTAGTTATTCAGCGTAGGAAGGGAGTCATTTGACAAGTACGTGCAGCGAAGCAGTGTAAGTAAGAAAAGCGAAGCTATTAGTTTAAAACGTAACACCTCAATGCTTTATTTTTTCTAAAAAGAGAGGGATGACGTTTTGTGCACAATTTGTGCAAGTCCACGGTTGCCAAGGTGACCAAAAATCCTCATCTGATTTCTTCACTAAAAACATCGGCCGCCGAAAAGTTCTTGCAAAGTTCATGCATTGTTTATACATATTACTGTTCTCGCTATGAAATGTTATAGTTCAATAAAAGTGCCCTTGTGATTATGAAAAGCATTGTTAAGATTAAAGAAGTATCACAAATGAAATAAATGAATAAATAAATACAAAATAGTCAAGATTCTACTGGAAATGCATCTTTTCACAAAAAGCTATTTTTATCAGACGTTTTTTTTGGAAATGTTTATCTTAAATATGTTTTCTATTTAAAGTTGAGGGTTCAAGCTTTATTTTGATGTACCCTATGCCTCTAAATCTACCAATCTAAATTTTCTGTAGGCCTTCAAAAACGAGTTAAAATATAAAAAAATGTCTAGCCGTCACTTACCTGAACCAGTTAAAGAAGAGACGCATATTCCCACATCAAGCAAGCACACGCAGCCGTCATAAAACTTTTTTTGATATTTAATAAAGGTTTATATAGGTAATAACTTTTATAGCTTTACCCTTCATAACATCAGGATGCAACGATAAAAGTAATTGTCAGTCTGTTTCATCAGTCGCGTCAACACAACTCATCATATGGTTGCAACAAGTGAAGCAATGTAATTTATATGACTTCATCGACAATCTGCGTTTATTTATCAAAAGAGTGTAATTATTGGACTCCAATGTATTGTGTGTACCAACCAATAATAAAAAAAAAACAGCTAACGTAGCAGAACATGTATCTATAGCCCTATAGAACAGTGGTAGTTTAATGTCTGACAATGTTCAACATTAGCAATAACCTCAATAACAATATTAGTAATAACAATAATAATAAGAGGGCGGCAATAGCTCAGGAGGCTCATCTTAGGACCAAGAGGTTGAAACTCTGATTCCCAGCTCCTCCGAGATAATTGTCAAACTGTCCTTGGGCAAGACACCAAACCCGTGATGCCCTGATAAGGAATTATTGGTGTGTGTGTGAATGGGTATGTGTGAAATGCATTGTAAAGCGCTTTGGGAAGTCTTCAATGACTTGAAAAGCACTATGTAAATGCAGTCCATTTAACATTTAAGCCTAAACTTACTGTGTTATTACCACTTTGGGTCTAGATAACATGGGAAAATGGCTTGTTTTTTATTTCATCATTAGACTATTTTTACTCACCGTACCATGTTGTCTTGGTGTCATGAATAACCACATTGTAAAAGAACATTATGGGAATTAATTCAGCCAAAAATTAACCTGGTAAAAACATAGTAACAACTTAGTAATAACATAGTGAGTAGTTATTTTAGAAATTCAAATAAATTAATTCCAGTTCACGGGCTTCATGGACAAAAAAAATCTATTGAAGTCAAGTCAAGTCAAGTCAAATCAAATTTATTTATATAGCCCTTAATCACAAAAATGTCTCAAAGGACTGCACAGGATTACAGTTACAAAATTACACAATTACCTGATCTTAAACCAGCATGCGGGCAAGGAAAACTCAAAAACCTCAGTGTGAGGAGAAAAGAGAAACCTTGAGAAAGGACCTCACATGTGGTAATCCCCCTTCCAGGATTGACCAGGGTGAATTACAATTAGCATTACTGTACACATAATAGTAAACATAAGGTAAGATGTTGAAAATGTCCGGAAAGTGCATGACATCAACGACGCCCCCAGCCTGCAAACCAGTCCAGAAAGTCTATGACGGCCACGACGCTGCCTCCCGTCTCTGCCAGCTGGTAAATGCAGGGGTTGACATGCTGCAGGTCAGACGCCGGTCCGCTGACCCATCCCAAATCATCCTTCTCCTTCGTATCAGCCAGGCAGGCGTCGGAAAAAGACAGGACAAAACAGAATATGAGGTGGGCATCAATCATATGCTTTGGAATAGAAGTGTGTCTTAAGCCTCGATTTAAAAACTTCCGTTGAGGTTGCAGATCTTATCTCCAGAGGCAGGGCGTTCCATAACACCGGGGCCCGGATGGAGAACGCTCTCGAGCCCGCAGACTTCTTGGCTCTCGGAGTCACAAGTAGACCGGCATTTTCCGAGCGCAGACTCCGTGCAGGAACATAGGGGGAAATCAAATCGGAGAGATAAGAGGGTGCAAGCCCATGCAAACATTTATATGTTAATAAGAGAACCTTAAAGTCACATCTTAAGTGGACTGGGAGCCAGTGCAAGTTGAAGTATTGATAATTATTTATAAGGAATTAATTAAGTGAGGAGAGGATAATGTATTCATTGATCAAATAAATTTAATTATTCATCTTTTTGTTTATTTGTTTTACAGGAAATACACAATTTGTGGGTTTAATAAGCAAAATGACCAAAATATTTGCAGTTTTGTTTAGCTAGCTATCTGGCTACATTTTTTAGCTTTATAGCAAGCTATCTACTTACCTTTTTAACCATTTAGCAAGCTATTTAGCCAGCTACAGTTTGCAAGTTAGCAAGCTAATTTTTTGTCTCCTTTCCAGCTAAGAATCTACCTTTGTTTTTAGCTTCCTATTTGGCTATTCAGATGTGTTTTTTAGTCTTTTAAATAGCTATCTAGCTCCCTTTTAGATATTTAGGCGTTTACTTTTCTAGCTAACTTCAGGCTACCTTTCTAGATATTTGGATACGCATGTAGTAAAGTTACTATTTTAGAAATACCTATTAAACTAGGTACCCTTTGCACTAATTAGTAACAAAATGTAGCTCTCAACTTGAAAAAGGTTCGAGACCCATGAAACACAGTATAAGCAAAAGGTAAGGGCAACTTTTCTTTCTTTCTGTGCGGCCCAGTACCAAAACGACCCACGACTGGCAATATATATATATATATATATATATATATATATATATATATATATATATATAAATGAATGAATGAAAACCTTTATTTCGAACATTAAAATAAAAACAAGTCAACAACAGAATAATGTCACATAACATGTTCGAAAAGGGTTAGTCAGAAGCAGATGCTTATTTTCCCTACACCTTTATCTTCCCTATTAAATACATTTTACAAGTCCTCCTTTCCTCTTATGTCTAATATATCAAAATCTCATGGATATACTTATTACATAAGTCAGATATCAATAATTATAATAATTACAATAATCACATATTTTATACACTAATCTTCGTCATACCCATCCCTCAACGTCATAATGCACCTAGTTACCAAATGTCACTGCAGCACCAATGATAATAAAAACAATAAAAATAAACATAATATTTATAATAACACTTCTGATATAATAATAGCAACAATAACAACAGGTTAAGCATAGTTTTAAACGCAGTATTTCCAATCTCCCTCATATCCCGTTTTCTTCATCCCTGTATTTTGCCAGTAATGCTTTTTTCATATTTAAATTTGAACACATGGATAGTTGGACATTGTTTGATCTCATCTTGTAAATTATTCCAAAGTTTGACTCCACACACAGACACACACATACCTTTCCTGGTTGTTCTCACCTTTGGGATTTTGAATTCACTACAGCCCCTCAAGTTATATTTTCCCTCTTTCCGAGTGAATCATTTTTGTATGTTTTCTGGCACTATGTTTTTGATGACCTTAAATAACAGTTGTGAAGTGAATTTTTTTATTAAATCATCCAATTTTAATAATTTGGACTGCATGAATAACATATTGGTATGATCCCGATATCCTACCCTGTGTATGGTTCTAATTGCACGTTTTTGAAGGATAAAAAGGGCCTGTAGTGAACTTTAGTAATTATTGCCCCAGACTTCTGCACAATATGTTAAATATGGCAGAACTAGAGAACAATATAACAAATACAATGCATTATAATTTAAAAGAAATTTGGCTTTATTACTTATTGAAATGCTTTTAGATACCTTAGTTTGTGTCTGATGTGTTTTCCAACTGAATTTATTGTCTATTATGACCCCTAAAAAATTTCTGATACAATGTGCATTGCAACACCATCCATTTTTACTTCTAAATCTTGACTTGCCTTACGATTACCAAAGAATATTACTTTGGTTTTATTTAAATTTAAAGATAATTTATTTATATCCATCCATACTTTTAGGTTAATTAGTTCACGATTAATACAGGTTACCAAATCAATATAGTTATCATTTGAATAGAAAATGTTAGTGTCATCTGCAATTATTACTATTTTCAATAGTTTTGAAACATTAAAAATATCATTAATATATAAATTAAATAACTTTGGTCCCAGGATAGAACCCTGTGGTACTCCACAACAGATGTCCAAGTATTCAGATAAAAATGTTCCCATTTTTACATATTGCTTACTATCCGTCAAATAACTTTGAATCCATTGCAAAGCCACTCCCCTTAAGCCATATCTTTCCATTTTTTTAATAGTATATTACAAAAGTCAATTCCATTGAAGTTGGGAAAAAGTTTAAAATGTCAGTAAAATTAGAATAGAATGACTTGCAAACCTTTTCTAACCCATATTTAAATGAATACACCACAAAGACAAGATTATCCATGTTCAAACTCATAAACTTTATTTCCATGAGCAAATAATGATAAACTTAGAATTTTATAATTGCAACAAGTGCCAAAGTAGTTGGGAAAGGGGCTTCTTCACCATTGTGTTACATCACCTTTCCTTTTAATAACACTCAATAAACGTTTAGGAAGTGAGGAGACTAGTTGTTGAATCGTTGATAGTGGAATCCTTTCCCATTCTTGCTTTATGTACAGCTTCAGCTGTTCAACAGTCCGGGGTCTCCTTTGTCTTATTCTGCGCTTTATAATGCGCCACACATTTTCAATGGGAGACAGGTCAGGACTGCAGGCAGGCCAGTCAAGCACCCGCACCCTCTTACTACGAAGCCACGCTGTCGTGAGACGTGCAGTGTGTGGCTTGGCATTATCCTGCTGGAAGAAGCAAGGGCGCCCATGGTAAAGATTCTGTTTGGATGGCAACATACTTTGTTCCAAAACCTGAATGTACTTTTCTGCATTAATGGTGCCTTCACAGATGTGCAGGTTACCCATTCCTTGGCCACTCATGCACCCCCATACCATCACAGATGCTGGCTTTTGCACTTTGCGTGCATAACAGTCTGGGTGGTTCTGTTCTTCTTTGGACCGGAGGACACGACGTCCACAATTTCCAAACACAATTTGGAAAACTGACTCATCAGACCACAGAACACTTTTCCACTTTGTATCAGTCCATTTTAGATGGGCTCGGGCCCAGAGAACCCTGCGGCGTTTCTGGATGTTGTTGATGAATGGCTTACGCTTTGCAACATAAAGTTTTAACCCACACTTACGGATATAGCGTCGAACTGTATTGACTGACAGTGGTTTTCCAAAGTGTTCCTGAGCCCATGTGGTGATGTCCTTTACACATTGATGTCGGTTCTTAATGCAGTACCGCTTGAGGGCTCGGAGGTCACGGGCATTCAATAATGGTTTACGGCCATGCCGTTTACGCACAGTGATTTCTCCAGATTCCCTGAACCTTTTCACAATATTATGGACTGTAGATGATGATATCCCTAAATTCCTTGCAATTGTACTTTGAGGAATGTTGTTTTTAAACTGTTCAACAATTTGCTCACGCAGTTGTTCACAAAGAGGTGAACCTCGCCCCATCCTTGCATGTGAATGACTTAGCTTGTTCGGGTCTCCCTTTTTTATACCCAGTAACAACTCTCACCTGTTGCTAATTCATCTGTTCACCTGCAAATAGTTGGTTGATTTCCATTCATCCACTTTCTGAGTAGTTATTGACACCTGTCCCAACTATTTTGGCACGTGTTGCTGTCATCAAATTACAGAGTTGATGATTTTCTCCCAAAACAATAAAGTTTATGAGTGAAGACAATAAATATGTTGTCTTTGCTGTGCATTCATTTAAATATGGGTTGAAAAGAATTTGCAATTTACTTGGATCAATTTTTATTTGCAATTAACACACTTTCCCAACTTCATTGGAATTGAGTTTTGTATGATTAATGGTATCAAATGCTTTTTTTAAGTCGATAAATTCCCCGACTGCGTATCTCTTCTTTTTTATACCATGGGTGATTTCTTCTACTGCATCAATAATAGCCATTGTTGCTGATCTGTTTGCTCTAAAACCATATTGACTTTTATTAATCAATTTATGTTTATCTACAAATTGTTCTAGTTTATTATTGTAAAGTCTCTCTAATATTATAGAGAAGTGAGGAAGCAGAGACACCGGTCTGTAGTTTGTAAAAATGTGCTTGTTTCCATTTTTGTATATTGGTATAACTTTTGCTATTTTCATTTGATTTGGAAATTTGCATGTTAGAAATGATAGATTACAGATGTATTTATGTATGTATGTATATATATATATATATATATATATATATATATATATATATATATATATATATATATATACATACATCGCAAACCCTAGTTATAGGGTCACTAAATGTGAGAGGAGAGTCTTGATAAAGAGAGTGAGAGGAAGAACGGATGAGGTCGTGATGGAAGAGCAGAGTGGTTTCAGGAAAGGAAGAGGATGTGTAGATCAGGTGTTTGCAGTACGACAGATATGTGAGAAATATTTTGCAAAAGGTAAGGATGTTTGTTTGGCTTTCATGGATTTGGGAAAAGCGTATGGCAGGTGATGGTAATTTATGGAGTGGGTGGAAAGTTGTTGGAACTATTGAAGAGTTTTTATGTGAACAGCAAAGCATGCGTAAGAGTAAGGAGTGAGACAAGAGAGTCGTTCCCTGTGTTGACAGGTGTGACACAGGGGTTTGTGATGTCGCCATGGCTGTTTAATGTGTACATGGATAGTGTGGTGAGAGAGGTGAATGCGAGCATATCTGGCAGAGGTGTAGATATGACGAATAACAGTGGAACGGTGTGGCAGATAAGTCAGTTGTTGTTTGCAGGTGACACAGCACTTATGGCTGAATCTGAGAAGGTTGGTAATGGAGTTTGGAAGAGTGTGTGATAGGTGTAAGTTATGTGTAAATGTTGGGAAGAGTAAAGGGATGAAGTGCACACGTGATGGAGTGTCCATGGCATTGGAAATAAAGTTACATGGACAGGTACTGGATGAAGTTGAAAGCTTTAGGTACTTGGGTTGTGATGTGGCTGCTGTTGGTGGAATGGAGTGCGAGCTATTGCACAGAGTGAATCAAGGAAGCAATGTTTTGGGTGCTCTGAGGAGCGTGATGAGCAATAAGAGTATGAGTATGGATCTTAAGAGGGGACTGTATGAAAGCTTGATTGTGCCGACTGTGTTGTATGGTGCAGAGACTTGGAGCCTGAACGCAGATTTGAGAAGGAAATTAAATATTTTTGAGATCAAGTGTTCGAGGCGTATGTTAGGAGTGACAAGATTGGATAGCTTGAGAAATGAAATTGTGGGAGACAGAACTGGAGTCGTAGCGGAACTGAGCAGGCATGTGGATAAGAGAGTACTCGGTTGGTTTGGACACATGGAGAGGATGGATGAGGGGCGAATGTTGAAGAGGATCTACAGAGCAGAAGTAAATGAAAGGATACCAAGAGGAAGGCCGCGATTGACATGGATAGATGGTGTTATGAGTGCGCTGTAGGAAAAAGGTCTAAATGTAGTGGATGCTAGAGACCTTGTTGATGATAGGTATGAGTGGAGAGGTGTTGTGAAAGGATAGTGGGATGTTTGGATGCGTTCTAAGGGATGTGCAGGGCACTGTATGATGCGCCAAGAGTAAACCAGTAAAAGCTGTCGGGCCCTGCTGTTGAACAGAAGAGTGTGTTGTGTCACCCTGACCCGAGTGACACAGCCGCTTTCTTGTGTCCCGTTTCATCTGCAGGGACAAAAGCATGTCCAACTTGGGTGCCAAGCTGCTTAACTTGTTTGGGTGTTTGGGCATTTGGGTTGGCGATGGTAAAAAAAAAAATACCTTTTTTTTCTTTGTTTTTGTGTATGTGTTTGTCTTGCTGTAGGTCACCCCTCTCGAGGGATATGACCAGGGTAGGTCGGTAGGTAGGCAGGTATGTAGGAAGATAGATAGATGGATAGATAGATAGATAGATAGATGAGTTTGACTTGCCTGATGTTAAGTTATAACTTTGCAATCCCGCATGAACAACTAAATTTGCTTTTTGATAGAAAATAAAATAGGATAGAGAACAAATAGCATATTCAACACTCAGTGTTAACCTTTAAATACAAATATACATATGAATAGTGCTTCTTTTTATGTTAGACATTTGCAAAACCAACTCCTGCTTTCACATTTTCATTTTGAGTAGCAATTTAAGAAGGAAAATAAATCATTTTTCAAATCAGGCTGTGGCAAACCCTCTTCATTAGACATGAATATGCCTTCGGGCTGAATCTTAAAATTCTCTGATTGGGTTCGTATGCCCTAATGGGCCCCATAAAGTGCCTGCTCACCGCGAACGCCTAGCGAAAATGTCGAGGAAAATTTGGAAAATAAATAAGAAAGCAGAACAGAATCAAAAGAGGCGAAAGGGTGAATGAGTCGCCCGTTGAAAAGCGAGAAGCACATAGAAAAGCGGCCTTGTGTGCCAGTTAAGAACTAGGAGTGGCGCTGCATAGCAATGGCCTCTTGTCTCGCGCTTTAATCGGCCTGCCTGCGCCCCTCCTCATCTTCCTCCACCACTCCAGCCTCATTTAATCAGAGCCTTGGTTCATCTGCATACCTCAGCATTTCACAAAGCGTAACGGCGTCTCAATGGAAGAATGGCAATAGAAGCCTCAGAGACAACGTGTTAAGAGAGAGTTTTCTCCAGACTTCTGTCCAACCCGGAAGGCTTCTTCGCCTCAGGCAGAAAGAGGAATGTGACATTGCTTATAAACGGACAGTGTGCTATATTTGACCACTAGATGCCGCTGTATTGTGTCGTGAAAAAAAAATACCAAAAAGCACAAGGAAACAAAAAACTACGGAGAGTCAAAGTAGTTTTATTTCCCAGCTTTTGAGAATGAAAGAAAATAAAAGATAATTAGAATAAAAATAAGGTTAAAAAAAAAATCTAAGAAAAATAAGATAAAGGAAGACAAATGGAAAGAAAACGTAGAACTACATACAAAATGAAAGAAAAAATAAAATGCAGTTGAAAACATAAAAAAGAAAAAAAAATGAAAATCGAAAGAAAAAATCCAGTGCCAAAAGAATGGAAGAATCAACCTTAGTTTCAAACGCTAACTCTAGTCCCAACCTTATTTCGGAACCCTGAAATCGGTTCAAAACCTTAACTTAAAGGCCAAACCAGAGCTCCTTACCCGAGCATAGTGCTTCTCAATTATTTTCTGTCACGCCCCCAACACCACCCCCACCCCCCAATGTAGCATGCTCTTAATTGGTGGGCTTTGAAGAGGACAAATGTGTTTTTATTTGTTCAATTTAGAGGTTTGATGCATTTTAAAACACAATCCCTTAAAGAGATTATAAAAGAATATATATTTTTTTCAATTAGGCACATCACGTGTAGTTTTCCTCCCCAAAATCATGCTGCAGATATGTGGCAAAATATTCAGTGCGCCTAACAAATCAAGAAATTAATCTCTAAATTGATCAATTTACCTCTTATTTCTTAGAGCTGTACCTTCACCGGACCCAACAACGACTGATAAGAATGGCAGGTCATGTTTAAAAAGAGACGGTTGAGGTAAAAAGTGATTGCATAGCACTCATCTCTGCTTGAAGAATTTTGAACTTTGCTTACCATGTTTACTTGCTGTCGTGTAGAGGCTGCATTCCTTTTTTGCCTTTGCCTTCTTTTAGGTAGGTGATTGTGACTTTTAGGTTGTGTTTTTCGCCGCCTGTCTTGCAATCAATATAACATTGTCCATATAGCACCTGATAATGTCCGAGCCAAGGCTTCCCGTTTGTTTGGTCCAGGTTAGCTCCATTAGCGGTCGGCTACCTTGCCGTGATAATTTGGTATATTTACTGTAAATGCACTAATCCATTCTAAGCGCCGCAAAAGTATGATATTCTTTAAGAAAGGATAAAAGAGCATCAGAACATGAAACAAATGCAAATTTGAATACCACACTCAACATAAAACGAGAGGCACATCAGGAGATGGTGTCATAATAGTCTGTGGTTTGCAATAATCTGTGGTCTGTGCAGCCCTCTGAGACTCTTTGTGATTAGGGCTATACAAATAAACATGACTTGACTTGACTTGCAAAAATGAACAAATAGATAAAGTAAATAATCAAAATGTTCATTTACCTTTTCACTGGCCTCTTTGTTTACTGGTCCTCAGCAGTGTTTTTTTGCCTGGCATTTCTTGGGGGAAAAAAAAAAACGGATCCAATGACGTCTGCTTTTGCAAGCTTTTGACAATCTGTCGGGAATGCGGGAACCAGACAAAGTGATAGCCCGACCTGTCAAAACGTTTTCTGGGTTATCCCCACAAATTCCAAGACTTCATGGAATTTTGCCAAAAGGTCTACAGTTTGGGCGGATGGAAATGATGGCAGGAGGTGTTCAGGGAGGCCTTGTCGTCCCACCTCCTGCAAGGTTATGTGTGTTTTCATACCTTTCTATGATCTCTTCCTTTGTTTTGATGGCCGAAAAAAAGTTTCTTCCTCATATTTTCTCCTTGTCCACTTTTCTGCATGTCTTTCGTGGGCTCACTTGTGAATGATAGCTCTTTGTAGAGGTATCATACAGTAGACTGTTTACAGAGTGGAAAGGGGGCACAGAGAGCATGCCGGGATTCACACATACGCGCCAATTTACCAGTTAGAACTTTGGGAGCGGTGAATGGCAATGCTAGTGTATTTTTTTTTTACCTTGTAACCTGAAATGCTTTTGTAACTAGAAGCAATATTTTTCCCTTTTGATACTTTGTAACCTGACACGTTTGTATGTAAAGAAATTTGTAAGTGTATTATTCATAAAAACTTGTACTATTTTCTCACATTTTGTATGTTTTACAATTTGAGTATCACTTTATTAAGAAGACATTTAAACATTTACCCTTTTCCTGCATTTTTAGCAAAGCGCTTAAAACGACAACCATGAATTAGAGTGGATAGTCATACCAACCCCAACTCCCCCCTTTACCATCAAAAAAAGAATCACACACATTCTTTAGCAGCTCAACATTAGTCTTCTCAGCGGGACTACTCTGCTCGTCCATCAACTGTCGTTATCTTATCGCTGGCTGCTGACTGAGTGCACATGTCTGAGTACGGCATTGATAACGATACGTGGCAGGAAGGAATCCAGACCCCTTTTTGCTTGCAACACTCTGGCTATGGCTCCAACTGAACTTTTTGTACCCATTGGGCTCTATATACACTAAGGTTTAAAAGTTTGGGGTCGCATGGAAATGTCCTTATTTTTTAATGAAAATATTCTTTTTTTGGAACAAAGATAACATTGAACTAATCAGAAATAACACCCACACATTATTAACATGGAAAATGGCAATTTTATCTGCAAAAGTCTGTTTGTAATGCAAAAAATAGCAACTCCAGTGTTGTAAAAGTATATTGTGTTTTCTACATGCATTGGAAGGCCATTGAACAATTAGAAAACTGGGTTGTGTTAACACAGTTGAAAGCAGTTTAGCTGGTCTGAGAGGCTATGAAACTGATGTTCCTTTGAGCTAATCAAGTATCAACCGTCACATTAGCGGGTGTGATGGAACATTTAGAATGGCTAGAAAAAGAAATTGTTTATGTAAAACCCGACGGTCTTATTTTGTTCTAAGAAATGAAAGCTATTCCATACAATAATTTGCCAAGAAACTAAAGATCCCTTAAAAAGTCCGTACTACTCCCTTCAGAGAACAACACAAACACCCTCTGTCCAGAGTATAAAGTAAAATGGGAAGCCCTGCCCTGAGATTTTAAAAAAAGATGCCTTACAGGTCTTCAAGTAGCACTTTGTTAAATAGTGCTGATAAATACCAGCATCAACATCTACAGTTCAAAGGCGTCTCAGAGATGCTGGCATTTATGGCAAAGTGGAAATGAACTCCCATTTCTGAAACTATCCATCAAAAGGAAGAAAATAGAACAGGCTAAAGATCAAGACATTGGACAACTTATTTGCTAAATAAAAGTGTGACTTTTTCATGGAAACAGAAAAAATGTCTGGGTGACTGCCAAACTTGAAGTGTATATCCTCCAAGTTTTCTAAACTCTTGCTGAAATGTACAACTGGGGCGTTTTAAAAAAAAACTTTTCAGGGAGCGCTAGTGAGACAAATTTTTGTATTATCGCAAAACACATTTTGTAAAATTGCAAACTTTCCCAAACCCGATGGGTGTGCCAAGTTTCGGGAATGTTAAGGACTAAAAATTTGTGTTGTTTTGTTTTTACCAGAAGTGTGTTGTGCCTGGTGTGTGTATTGTTGTTGTAAGTTGGATGTAGTAGAGGACAATATGGAAACGTATAAGGTGGAAGTGTGGGCGCTGATTGAATATAAAACGTATGTATGTTACACAGAAAATGCTGACTGAGTGCACATGTCTGAGTACGGATTCTCACAACATAAAAATATAGTGATTAAATATTGTACTTTACTAAATGCCCCTGAATGCACCACTTGTGAGGAAACTTCTCTGCCTAGCTGCCTTGCACACGACGTGTGTAAACTTGATCTCTCTCTGTCTTTTCGTGTTGGTGATTGAAATGATGACGCAATTCCTCTTTCGGCGCACTATGTATATGTAAATATAGTTTCTCAGGAAAATGGAATCCTGCAAAGTGATCATTTTTACAACTAAATACCTGTAATTTGATTATGTGTTTTTTTCCTGCAACCAACGGAATACTATTGAATTTTTTATTTGCTTGGTATTCTGATTACGCAACTCCGTTACATGTATTCCGTTACTCCCCAACCCTGCACTTTATAGCAAATAACTCTCTGGGAAAACTATTATTTTTTTTTAAATTGTTGTTTTTCTACTTCAAACTGCTAAACTGTACACAATTGCCCATGTTACCTTGATAGTTAGCAGCATTTAATTGTACTTTTGATGATTTTCTAGCGTAGCATATCTCATCTTTCGCACAAAAGTAAAGGTATTAAAGAATCATCTGTCATACACTAACAAATAGAAACAAAACAGAAAAACACCAGGAGGAGCATGATGACACTCTTTCACCGCTGCCCCCTTGACCCATACTCCCCTTATCTAATGTGTTCTGCCCCGAACAGCATTGCTAAAAGTAAAATTAAAGTAGATGGGCACAATGGGGGAATACAAAAATATGGGGTCTTTGAACTCAGTTGGGCATTGTTAACACATACCTGAGAGAAAACATATTTTTTTTAAGAACACCTCAAATGATGTGGGAATAGTATTGCTTCTGCTCTATTTTTAAATATGCACACTTGTATGCCTGTGTGTGTCTGTTGTTGTGAGCCAGATGTAGTAGTGGGCGTGTAGATTGTATACAAAGAACAGTTCAGGGTGCCCAATGTAACTGAGACTGTGCCTTCTAGTATGGTGCCACTTATGGTTATGAAAATGCAGTAAGTACACATTTTGCATCATGTATTTAGGTCCAGCCTTCCCCCGTTGAACTGACAACATAAACATACAACACCATGTCTGACCTGAACAAAAAAAGTCAAAATCTTTTCCATTTAGAGGTCAGATCTTAAGCCTGACTCGAATTTTAGGCCGGGCGTAAAGTGTCAATCATTATGTTCGGGTTGGGTCAGGCTTCTCTCTCGCTGCCTTTAAAAAAAAACATCCATCCGTAATTGTTCTTTTTTGTCTCTCTGCCTCTCTCTCCCCCCCGGAGTACCGTGATACATTCTAAAGGACGTACTGCTGCAATGGTCAATGGCCACATTTTTAAACATTTTAAAAATGTTCCTATCAACTCTTTAAAAAATCCTTAGATGATGTAAATGGTCGGTTAATGCACGGACACAGAAATATAAAATATGGAAATGTCAATTTAGATTTTGTAATAAAAGACTGGTTGTAATTTGTTATCATAAATCACTCCTCCTCCCAAGTCCTCCTCAAATAAATTATGAAATTCCAGGTTTTGCTCTTGGCTCAGACCTGCAAGTTAATTGGGCCTGGATTGGGCTGGGCTGGATTTTTTTAGTCCTGGTCTAATCTCATGTTCCAATTGCCTTACAGCAAAAAAGTTATTATTATTATTATTCCCAAGCACAAATGATCAATTTAGCTTTTAATTATAAGGTCATGCGCTGTATCAGTGTTGTCCTTTTTCCCAGGTGTCACACGTTCCTTCAATTAGCACTTGCATGGCGACCTCTGGGGACAATTAGCGCGCAATGTGAGTAAGCGACGTGTCATTTTTTGGTAGCAGACAATAAGCTCAAAACAAACCACCTACTGTGGAATGCCTCTAAAAGATGGCGCCGCTGAAGCGTATGTAGAGAATGAATGATTATCCCACATAAAATGAATGAAAGCACTCCCTAACCATGAAGTTTAATCTGTTTCCTGACTGTGTTTCTAACTCAAATGACTCATCTTAAATGAAATTTGCCGATTGAAATAAAAAGGAAGAATGTTCATGTGTTGCATCTCTTTCCAGAACAGCAACAATTGCATGCAATAAGCACCCTACACTATTGTTCTACAGAAAAAGGTTAAGTCGTAAAAATATGTAATAATCAAAATAAAAGCTTTTTCGATAATGCTACTTTAATTATCGCTTCACTGTCATTAAACTGGCTGGATAATTTTTTTTTAATCTGTAATAGATCACTCATCCTTCTGCCTTGATAAAGAGGTCAATACCCAAATAGACCTTTGAGGGAACATAGTCCTTCCAAAAAAAGCATTTTTCTTAACCATTAAACATCCAGATAGGTAGGTGAAGTCAATGTAATCTATGAGTTAGACGTAAAATCTTGGGCCCGTGCTCGTGATCAATCATTAAGTCGGACCGGTCGGGCTTCTCTCTCACGTTGTTTTTTGTCTCTTTTCTTCCCTCCGTGGAGGATCTACACAGCATGCACCTACTTTCACTCAATGCTTACCAAGCTATCAGTTTAACTCCAAATCACAAAATCTAAATAAATGTTCCTCCTCGGTGTTGGCGTAAAAGACGCACTGCTTCCTCCTTCCACCTCCCTCACGTCAGATATCATTTCTGCTTCTTGCCAATAGCTTACTAGCTTTACAAACTTTCTTTGTGCTTTTTGGCCAAATATTTCACTATTGGCAACTTGTAATCTGCATAATTTAATTTTCTTTTCAGTGAAATTTTGCTCAAATTCAGTTCGTTTGCTTCACGTCGCCAAGATACGCACTTTAGCACCATACCGTTCATTTAGGCATTGCACTTGCAGTGCACACTTGATTTGAGGGACAGTTCAGTGCTAAAGTACGTACGGCGTAAAACTTTGTGTTTACTATGGTGGCAAATTAAAGCTTCGGGTTTATTTCTGACTCGTTTATCAGATTAAGTTAATGCGTTGGATTTGGGCGCGTTCGGGTTTACTTACCCACGACTGGGGTCAGGCTGAAGTTTTTAGGCCCGATCTTACCTCTCTTATGAGTCTGTTACTAACATATAAATGTTTGCATGGACTTGCCCTCTTTTATCTCTTCATTTCCCTCTTATGTTCCTGCATGGAGCCTTTGCTCCGAAAATGCTGGTCTACTTGTGTCTCCAAGAGCCAAGAAGAAATCTGTAGGCTCAAGAGAGTTCACAGTGCAGTGGCTAAATAAGGGAGAAGGACAAACCAGGATGAGTCAGCAGACCTGCACCTGGACCTGAAGCATTTCATCATCGACATCGACCAGCTGGCTGGGAAGATGGGAAGCTGCGTTGTCACTTCCTTTGACTTTTTGAACAATTTTACATACAACCTATGTTTTTTGTTGATATTGACTACGTTTTGTGTATTGTTACCTAATGCAACATTTATTGCAGCGTGGCCATCCAGGAAGGGGGGTTACATTGCGTGTATCCCTTCTCGATGTTTCTTATTTTCCTCATGATTAGGTTTTTAAATTTTCCTTGCCTGTTTCAGAACAGTGGATGGTGTAATTGTGGCCTGTGCAGTCCTCCAGAGACATTTTTTGATTAAGTGCTGTTCAAGTAAAGGTGACTTGACTTGACATCAGTCTATAACTAACTATTTTAACTGCAACAGTCATCAATGTGACATTGTAGACATGAAGAAAAATTGCTTTGTAAAAAATTGTAACTAACAAACAAAAAACAAACAAAAAAACAAACAAAAAACAAACAAACAAAAAAACACCACACACCTTAAAGGTAATTTTAAACAAATGTTCATAAAAATAAAAAAATCACATTTTGTTTCATCTAATAAACATAACACACTCTAACATTTTAGACATGGAAAATAAAACATCAAAAAGCATGTTTTCAGGACTTCAGTCAAACTGGCAGATAACTAATAATTCCACAGAACTCTTCTGCTACATACATGAAGCATTTTTATCAGCATGCCTGAAAAAATACTTTTTTTACAAAACAAATACAAATCTTATTAAGGTGTTCACATTTTTAAGACTTTCAAAAGATGAATTCAAGACATCTTAATGCCAAAGAATGCCTCATTTTCAGAATGACTAATTCAATGCCTTTTAAACTTTTCAAAGACGCCCAGGAACCCTGTCGTAACTCAGTTTCTCCCAAGATTACTGACACCAAAAAGTTACGCTGAAATTAACCATACAGTTTCTAATTACCGTATATCAGTGGTGGGCCGTGGATTTACAACTACACCTTCAGTTCCATACCGAATTAGTGATGTGCTCTTATGAGCCGCCAGCGCTTGGAAATAAAATGTATATGTGAGAACACCTGGTGGGGTGATGAGATTTCACCACCTGGTTAAAATAGGGCCCACCACGCTTGTCTTTTGTAACAAAATCTGAGTTAAAAAAAAGTAAAAACACAACTGTGATGGGTGAATAATTGAAAGAAAAAAAGGGCAGTGAGACAAAACATGATTGACAATTTAGCCCTGAAAGGCTGAAATTTGGATCAAGTCGGAATTGCCACAACAAATGAAAAGCTTTATATCAGGCTTTTAATGAACACAACTTGTACTTTGTGTATCTATATTGGATATATTAGCCTACTATCAAAATGATTAAGTTTAATGCAGCGCATTCTGTGGAGAATGATAAACCATGTGACTCTATTGCAGGATACCTCCCTAGGTTTAACTTCATTACAACATTAATGAATTACAATATGTTTCATTTCTTTAAAACAAATAAAGAAATGCAACATAGAAATCCAATTTTGATGTCCTTTTCATTTAGAGGATTCACAAAAATAACAAAATAGAACGTGAATAAGGTGCCCCTAAAGTGCAACTAAAAGAGTACATCAAATGGTAGCATGAATTCCAAAAAATAAATAAAAAATTATATATGTATATATATGCGATCGGCTGGCAACCAGTTCAGGGTGTCCCCTGCCCACTGCCCCATGATTGCTGGGATGTGATCCAGCACCCTCCGCGACACTACTGAGGATAAGCGGTGCAGCTAATGAGATGAGATATATATATATATATATATATATATATATATAGTGGTTAGCGCGTCCAAGGCCCAGTTTTGAGGTCATGGGAACAAATCAAGCCAGTTTAGAAAATTTGAAATGTCACATATATTCTACTCATTATAACAGAGGTGGTTAACGAGATACATTTTGTACTTCCAGGAGTAATTACTATACTTTTTACTTTTACTTGAGTAGATTTGTGAAAAAGAACCAGTACTTTTACCCCGCTACATTTTGCGACAATGTAGGCGTTACTAAGTTACCTAAATCCCCTCCACATAAATACGCGCATTTCTCCGAGTCCTTCGATTGTTTTTTTTTTCCTTCGGTGAGAGCTGTTGTGCGGCCCAAGTCCTGCCCCCTTAAAAGGGCAACATCACATACCAAGCAGGTGGCTGGTTTAGAGCAAACTGGCAGGTGTGTGATCGAACGTAAAAAAAATATATAACTGCCCAGAAATCAATTTCATACTATAATACTTTTATTTTATTTTGTTTACCTTTTTAAAATGTTGCTATTCTATTTCTTATCAATGCATGCTAAATTTTATTTTACTCTTTTTGTTGGCCATATAAGGGGTACATTATGCACCTTTGTTGTTTTTTTTTTCCTATCCTCAAAACAAAAACACACTGCACACTGACTTTATGAAGAACAATCTTGAGGCACCCTGTCTGTAGAAAATTCCTAGCACCAGTTTTTTAGAGCCTAAATTATTATGTTGCCTAAATCGACTATAACCACAGTAAATGTTGTTTTCATCTTTTTGACACCATGGCTTAGGAGGTAATGCAGATTATTTGCTATATTTTTTAACCCGTTACACTTTATTTTTAGATTATTTTCAAACAAAATATGCAGAACAAAAAATATGAATCAGTGGTACAAAATAATAATTAGTATATAATTTTGATTGGAATAAGCAAAATTGTGAGCACGGTTTTTAAATTATTTGATGCATTTTTGTTATTTTTGCAGTGCAATGTTAAACAGCTTCATCAAACACAAATAGTTATTAGTTATTTGTCCCTGTACTATCTCAAGAGCAGATTATTGGTACATAAAGAGAATCAAATAGCAGTCAGCTGCCACCTACTGATATGGATGAAAACAAAGATATTGAACAATGACGTGGTTTTTTGCAAATTATAAAATTGGGTTAGTTCCTGCTGCACACTAGAGGAGGTCTCACAGCACAATAGTGTACCCTGACACATTAATTAAAAATACATTGGATTAGGGAATAGTACAGATCAGGGGTCAGGAACTAATGGCCCATGAGCCAGATATGACTTTTATCATGAGTGCATATGGCTTATAGACAAATGTGAAGCTGAGGCAGTACTGTCAGATAGTAAGGTTCGGCTCTTTATATATAGGACACAATTGTTAACTACAGTTAACCGTCAAGGTGTCACACCAGCAGACCCCGTTTTGGCGGCAAATCGCTAAATGATCCTGTATATGGTAGCTCACTAAGAAATCTATGTTCAATCATGAGACACTTTAGAATGAAAAGCTACACAATACACTTTTAACACCCAGAAGCTCAAGCAAAGCACCTAGAGCAATTTGATTGGGTGAGCAGAAAAGTTGTGCATGGTGTCATTTAGAAAAGAATAAAGATTGAATGTTTGTGGGTTGAGCTTCTTTTTTAAAGACTGCCCTCAAATTGGTGTGGGAACACTGACGGTAAATATGTTTGGATCCTGATTTGCAGTATTATGTGACATTTTTACAAAATAACTTTGCTCCTACCTTGTTTTGTAGCCATAATAAGCATCAACAATCTTAGGTAACTGCAGAAGGGAGACACAATTTTAGTGGTATAATATTTATATTGATATGGGACACATGCTCTGGCATTATTATTTTGTAGATTTTATCAAATCATCAAAGATTACACAGTGAAATTAAATGTGCTGAAGAATTAGCTTTTGTCTGTAAAGCGGTTTTGGCAGAAAAAAAATATATGGTGTGGCTTTGTATATCAAAAAAAGACATTTATATATATATATATATATATATATATATATTGAAAGTCCACAAAATATCATCCGAGCAGGCCTTCGGAGTACATTCTGCACAACAAAATTTGCAAGCTCAAGTTGCATGTTACTGTTTTCGGATGTTGATATGAAAAAACAAAACATAACAAAAAGGCCAAACAGGATTTGTCTGACATTTAGATATCCAAACCTTTTTTTTTTGTGGGGGTGGCCCTTGAAAATGAACGTACATGATTAGCATTCATCCCCCTCGCCGCGACCAGCCACTGTGAGAAAATGTCAGACAGTCGTCTCAGTAAGAGGTAAAATGTCAGGAATGCTGCGTATGGTGTCACTTAAAAAAAACATTAAAAATCAATGTTTGCGGGTTTATGTTCTTTTTTTCAAGACTGCCCTCAAAATTGGTGTAGGAACTCTGAATGCAACACCAGGTGCGTTTGTATCAATCCGGAGATAAGTGGTGGTTTATTCATCACATCATGTTAAGCAGTGTTGGGCACATTACTGAAAAACAGTAATTATTTACAGTTGCTGGTTACTTTATATTTAAAGTAATTTAATTAATCCTACTCCTCCTTGATCTGCTACCTTATCGTGGTGGAGGAGTTTGTGTGTCCCAATGATCCTAGGAGCTATGTTGTCGGGGGCTTTAAGCCTCTGGTAGGGTCACCCATGGCAAACAGGTCCTAGGTGAGTGGCCAGACAAAACGCAGATCAGAAGACCCCTAATGATGAGACAAAACTTTGGTCCTCGATTTCCCTCGCCCGGACGCGGGTTACCGGGGCCCCCTTCTGGAGCCAGGCCTGGAGGTGGGGTCCGCTGGCGAGCGCCTGGTGGCCGGACCCTTACCCACGGGGGCCGGCCGGGCACAGCCTGAAGGGACGACGTGGGACCCTCTTCCCATGGGCTCACCACCTGTAGGAGGGGCCAAAGGGGTCGGGTGCGCAGAGAGCTGGGTAGCAACCAAAAGAGGGGTCCTTGGCGCGACGATCCCTGGCTACAGAAACTGGCTTTTGGGACATGGAACGTTACCTCTCTGGCAGGGAAGGAGCCCGAGTTGGTGCGTGAGGTTGAGAAATTCCGACTAGATATAGTCGGACTCACCTCTACGCACGGCTTGGGCTCTGGTACCAGTCCTCTCGAGAGGGGTTGGACTCTCTTCCGCTCTGGAGTTGCCCGTGGTGAGAGGCGCAGAGCCGGTGTGGGCATAATAATTGCTCCACAGCTCGGCGCCTGTATGTTGGGGTTCACCCCGGTAGACGAGAGGGTGGGGGGATGGGTCCTGACTGTTGTTTGTGCTTATGCACCAAATAGCAGTTCGGAGTACCCACCCTTCTTGGGGTCCTTAGAGGGTGTGCTTGAGAGCGCGCCCCCTGGGGACTCCCTCGTACTGCTGGGAGACTTCAATGCTCACGTGGGCAATGACAGTGAGACCTGGAGGGGCGTGATTGGGAAGAACGGCCCCCCTGACCTGAACCCGAGTGGTGTTTCGTTATTGGACTTCTGTGCTCGTCATGGTCTGTCCATAATGAACACCATGTTCAGACATAAGGGTGTCCATATGTGCACTTGGCACCAGGACACCCTAGGCCGTAGTTCGATGATCGACTTTGTCATCGTTTCGTCGGACCTGCGGCCGCATGTTCTGGACACTCGGGTGAAGAGAGGGGCGGAGCTGTCAACTGATCACCACCTGGTGGTGAGTTGGCTTCGATGGTGGGGGAAGATGACGGCCTGACCCGGCAGACCCAAGCGTGTTGTGAGGGTCTGTTGGGAACGGCTGGCAGAATCTCCTGTCAGAAGAAGTTTCAATTCACACCTCCGGCAGAACTTCGCCCATGTCTCGAGGGAGGCGGGGGACGTTGAGTCCGAGTGGACCATGTTCCGCGCCTCCATTGTTGAGGCGGCAGATCGGAGCTGTGGCCGTAAGGTAGTCGCTGCCTGCCGCGGCGGCAACCCTCAGACCTGTTGGTGGTCACCGGCGGTGAGGGATGCCGTCAAGCTGAAGAAGGAGTCTTATCGGGCCTTCCTGGCCTGTGGGACTCTGGAAGCAGCCGGCAGGTATCGGCTGGCCAAGCGGAATGCGGCTTTGGCGGTTGCCGAGGCAAAAACTCGGGCATGGGAGGAGTTTGGCGAGGCCATGGAAGCCGACTTCCGAACGGCTTCGAGGAAATTCTGGTCCACCATCCGACGTCTTAGGGGGGGAAGCGGTGTGCCATCGACACTGTGTATAGTGCCGATGGGGCGCTGCTGACCTCGACCCGGGACGTTGTGAATTGGTGGGCGGAGTACTTCGAAGACCTCCTCAATCCCACCGGCATGTCTTCCTTTGGGGAAGCAGAGCCTGAGGACTCTGGGTTGGGCTCTCGTATCACTGGGGTTGAAGTCACCGAGGTTGTCAAAAACCTCCTCGGTGGCAGGGCCCCGGGTGTCGATGGGATCCGCCCGGACTTCATTAAGGCTCAGGATGTTGTGGGCGTGTCATGGTTGACGCGCCTCTGCAACATCGCGTGGACATTGGGGACAGTGCCTCTGGACTGGCAGACTGGGGTGGTGGTTCCCGTCTTTAAGAAGGGGGACCGGAGAGTGTGTTCCAACTACAGGGGAATCACACTTCTCAGCCTCCCTGGTAAGGTCTATTCAGGGGTACTGGAGAGGAGGGTCCGCCAGGAAGTCGAATCTCGGATTCAGGAGGAACAGTGTGGTTTTCGTCCTGGCCGTGGAACACTGGACCAGCTCTATACACTCTTCAGGGTCTTTGAGGGTGCATGGGAGTTTGCCTGTCCGGTCTACATGTGTTTTGTGGACTTGGAGAAGGCATTCGACCGTGTTCCTCGGGAGGCCCTGTGGGGGGTGCTTCGGGAGTATGGGGTACCGCACAGTCTTATCCGGGCTGTGCGGTCCCTGTATGCCCGGTGCCAGAGTCTGGTCCGCATTGCGGGCAGTAAGTCGGATTCGTTCCCGGTGAAGGTTGGGCTCCGCCAGGGCTGCCCTTTGTCACCGATTCTGTTCATAACTTTTATGGACAGAATTTCTAAGCGCAGCCTTGGCGGGGATGGAGTCCGGTTTGGGGGCCTCAGCATTGCGTCACTGCTTTTTGCAGATGACGTCGTGCTGTTGGCTTCCTCAGGCCGTGATCTTCAGCTCTCGCTGGAGCGATTCGCAGCCGAGTGTGAAGCAGCCGGGATGGGGATCAGCACCTCCAAGTCCGAGGCCATGGTTCTCAGTCGGAAAAGGGTGGTATGCTCCCTCCGTGTCGGGGAGGAGGTCTTGCCCCAAGTGGAGGAGTTCAAGTATCTTGGGGTCTTGTTCACGAGTGAGGGTAGGATGGAACGGGAGATCGACAGACGGGTCGGTCCAGCGTCTGCCGTCATTCGGACCCTGTACCGGTCTGTCGTGGTGAAGAGGGAGCTGAGCCGAAAGGCAAAGCTCTCGATCTACCGGTCGATCTACGTTCCTACCCTCACCTATGGTCATGAACTTTGGGTCATGACCGAAAGAACTCGATCCCGGATACAAGTGGCCGAAATGAGTTTCCTCCGCAGGGTTGCTGGGTTCTCCCTTAGAGATAAGGTGAGAAGCTCAGTCATCCGGGAGGGACTCGGTGTAGAGCCACTGCTCCTCCGCGTTGAGAGGAGCCAGTTGAGATGGCTCGGGCATCTTATAAGGATGCCTCCTGGACGCCTCCCTCGGGAGGTGTTCCGGGCATGTCCCACCGGCAGGAGGCCCCGGGGGCGGCCCAGGACACGTTGGAGAGACTATGTCTCTCGGCTGGCTTGGGAACGCCTCGGGGTCCCGTCGGATGAGCTGGGGGAGGTGGCTGGGGATAGAGACGTCTGGGCTTCCCTTTTAACGCTGCTGCCCCCGCGACCCGACCTCGGATAAGCGGAAGACAATGGATGGATGGATGGATAATTAATCCTACCACAGATTCAGGGTTCACATATCCCTTAACGTCCTGGTTAATAGGGGTACTACTTTCTGTGGTGTGTTTTGGGCAAGTACAGCCTGGTGGCGGCCATCTCTCCTAGGGCCGTTTTTTTAGGTTGGTTATTCTTTTTTGCACGAAGCAGATTGTCGCAAGGGTCCCAGTGACTGGGACGCGTCCTGTACCCTCCCCGTGGATATCCCCAGCTGCTATGACAGTGCAAGCACTCCCCGTCCCTAAAAGCAGCGTGTCCCTGCCTGGCACATAGCAGCTGGCTTAGGACTGGTGCAGACCAGAATAAGGTTTCTGTGTACAGTGGGACCTTGCTACTTCGCAGTTCGACGTTCGCGGATTCAGAGCTTCGCGGTCTGTAATGGTAAATAAAAATAAAAAAAATTCGCTACTTGGCAGATTTTCACTTTTTGCAGGAATCCCCCTCGGCCGACGACCGTAGCACGGCGCGCCGTTCTCGTTTCCCGGCGCGCGGTTTTGGTGCAGCTTCAGCTTCACCGCCCCCCTAACCCCACATGTCCCCCCTACCCCTTTCTCCCGCGGCCGCCTGTCCGTCGGCCGGAGCCATCGAGGGCCGTGTAGCACCATGTAGAGCAGACCTGGGCACTCCGGTCCTGGAGGGCCATACCTCCTGCCAGATTTTGAAGTTTGCTCTTCTTTAACTCAGGTGATACAAATTATAACCTCGTTAGCAAGCTAGCAAGTGCTCGTTAACGATACTGGTGATTGGAATCACCTGTATTGGATCAGAGAAACCTCAAAAATCATGCAGAACATACGGCCCTCCAGGACCGGAGTGCCCAGGTCTGATGTAGAGCCATCGCGGCTCGAGCGGGAGACACCGGGCGCCGGTGTTGTGACCAAATCCGACTCCCGTACAAAATTCTTCCCCCCTCGCGTGAACGCACATTCTGCTGACGACAGGCCGGCCTCCGCGCGCAGCGCCCGACTCGCTCGGCTTGTCGCGGTGTCGTGCGTATCGCGCCCGAAAGTACCTGCGCCGCGGGTTAGGGGCTCGCTCGCGACCCTAATTAGGATATGCGGTGCATATAATGAGATGAGATGAGATTTTTTTTTTTTTTTCCCTTTTTGAAGGTGCGCCGCTACTTCGCGGATTTTCACTTATCGCGGGTCGTTTTGGTCCCCATTAACTGCGATAACCGAGGTCTTACTGTAAATACTTAAGGAAACAGCGAATACAAATACACAAAAAAAACATTGTGGTGGAATGGAAATATTTCTTCGAGATAATTGAGTCTATCTTCTTTTCATACAACAGATAACAGGAGCAAGATGACAGTAGGTGACCTATTCGATACGTATAACATTCTAAACATTTTTTGACTTTTGCACCCTTAAATCATCTCCTCGATTTATACATCCAAATTAACCAGCAGTGGAAGTTAATTACCAAAAATGCTACACATTCTTATCGTTTCGTCGGCGTCAATGCCAGGTCTTCGGGTCATTGCATTTTAATTTCCGTTTTGGTCTTTGTTCCTGTTTTTTATATTGTCAAGTGTTATTTTTGGACATGTTATTTGTTTTGTTTTTGTTTGTTACTTTGTTCCTTGTTTTGTTATTATTTATCATTCTTATTTCTAGCACCTTTGCATCAGTTCCTGCTTCCCTTCACTTGGGTCCACTCTAAAAAATAGACTAATGCTACATAATAAGCCTTGAAAAAAAGACCACATCCTATTGCAAAAGAACGAGAATTCCACATAGTCGGCGCCTGTTGTTATGACGATGGTCTAACCAGGTCACTGTCACATGAAGATAATCAGGCATGCTCACACACGAACACATGTTGTCACGCGCACACCTCCACCCTGTGGAATCAATTTATCCTGCCAGGAAGACATCAGAATTTTTCTGATGGAATCTACCACGGAATTGGGGTCAGTGCTTCTTTAATTTCCATATCTGGGATAACTTGTATGCTTGCTAGGTGAAGCATGCACAAAGTTTACAATTTTGTATACAGATATTTTTGTTGTAATATGCGGATTTTCCTTGCCTTAGACAATTGCAATTCACAGTAATGGGATTGCAGCTTATATGGTCAAACTTGATCTATTTTGACATTTGACACAAATTTTAATACACATTTTTCCTGTTTTTACCAACACCGGTATAAATTACACATAGTCATTTTCTAATGAAACATGCATCTGTTATTGTTAACCTTGTCTCCATTTTTATTCAACTAAAAAAAAAAATTACCAAATAGAAAAATAAATAAATAAATTGCAATCGTCATAATCCTCATCATCATTTTTTCAGATGTTTCTAAAATAACCTTTCCAAAACTTACAAGTGTCGGGGAGAATCATAGTTGCAATAAATACATTTTGGAGTCATTTGAAAAAAGTTCTGCTCGTTTTAAGATATGTATTTGTTTCTGGAGTCAAGAATGGCAATAAACAAGAAAATTAAATATTTGCCAGTTAGAATAAGAAGGCAACATAGTGGCATTTTCATTTGAATGGTAATAAGAATGAAAGTGAATTTGAGGATATCATTTTTTTGGGCACGGTATGCCTGTATATAAATTTTGGTTTATGGATAGAGGTTTTTTCTAAGAAAAAAAGTTAAATCTCTATCTAGTCATTTTTGCCTGGCAAAATAACGATCAGAGGATTAAATGGGCCACTTAGAACTTTAAGTATGCCATTTCATTACTGTATACTCGGAAAAAACAAGTTAAAATATGTTGAAATTAGACGAATTGCGCTTAAATGATCAATGTTTTGTGCCTAGTTTGCACATTCGGGAGGTGGACCCAAATGTGGGGAATTCGGAATGGAGGCACTTGTGCTCAACAAAGGTTGGTACCAAAAACAGGAACAACAAAAACAAACCATATATCAAAATAACCACCAAAGTGTGCAGACCAGAAACAAAAAACAAACCTGACATGATAACAGAAGACTGAATGAAAGTGGCATGGAAATGGCAACGACAATGACCCAAACCCAGCAGGCTGTCCATAAAGTGCATATAAAGGCTTGGTATAACTAGGGACATATTTGTTGTGATTAGACTCAGGTGTGTCAAGTTCCAAACCTCGTTGGCGCCTCTGGGGTAAGATGGCGTTCCAGATCATGACACTAGTAAGATTAGTATTTTTTTATTAATTGTTTGTTTGTTTTATTGCTGTGTTATAGGCAAAAATAATGAATATGCGTTAGTTGGGTGAAGCTTAGGTCCATTTTAACAAGATTATTAATTACCTACAGTATGTGTGACATCAACTAGGAAGCCAAGTAGTCTGATTTAAATATATTTTTTGTCAGAATTCCAGGTTTTATCCTCTTGAAAACTTGTTCAGAGGAATTAACCCAACAAGTCCCAATCAAATGAAAACATTTAGATTACAATTTTTGGCCTTGGCTGTGCTCCACTATTCTTAAGTGTGTGCCATCAGAGTGCAGTGAGAGGGTATTAAATAAATAAATAAGTGCGCGGAGATAAAAGTGAAAAGGTAAGCAAGTGACAAGAATGTTTCCTTGTTCGGGGCAGTAGCGACATTGGCCGGGCCGCCGGCATCTCAGATGCGAACATAGGAAGAAGTTTAGGGGTAGTGCGGAATCGAAGACCGAGCCTTCATCGCTGGTTTGTTAATCTCCCTGGACTTGACATTTGAAAACCTCCTTTCTTCCTCCTCGTCCTCCTCTTCCTCACTTCCTCTCAGCTCATTGATGTGTGTAAATCCAGCATTGAATAGGATGGAATTTCTCCACCACTTTATATCCCCTCTCAAATGTAGAGCAATTCCTCCAACTGCATATTCGGAGACTGATTTGCCAGAGAGATTTTGCCCTTTTACACCACATGATTTTGAACAGACCAGCAATGCTAAACCAAAAAGACCCCTTGAAAAGTGTCAAAACACATACCTGAATATAAAAGAGAGCTGCCATTATGTTCTGGTCTTCTAAAATTCCCTGTGTTATAGGATTCCTGTACAATACTGAACTAGCGAGGGAGATGCGCCATGTGTTACCTGTAGTCACTTACAGGCATAAAAACAGGTCAGAGTTAAATAAAAGTGAGGGTGTGGAGGAAATATGGTCCAGTACACTGTCCAACCCAACAAATTATTGAGCCTTGTTGATCCACACTATGTTTCACTGATATGCAGGATACCACACACATACACTTTGGGAATATTGCACAAAACCAAGAAAGGGTATTAAGATTACATTTTTTTGGCATTTTTGCATATTTAGTCGGGTGCATGAGAACAGGTTAAATTTAGCTTTGCTCAGTTACCACAGTGGTACTGTATATACTCTACTGCTCGCCTTCTGCAGACCAGCATTAATACTAGACTAAGATATTCGCCAGAGATATATTTGGCAAAACGACTGTCAATTGTGTGTAAAATAAACGTTTTTACCGCATGTTCATAGACCTTCTTAATATGTCGTATTATTTTAATTACCCTGCATTAAAATGTAATATATAAGCTATAATGTCATTTCATGAAACTCTGTTGACTGTATTGTTGCAACAGTCATTTTATAGTCATTAATGTATGAAATCCATTGTTAGCAGGCCATGTGTTTTATCGTTATTAAGAATTATTATTAAGGATGCTTGGCAATTTTGTTGAATATGTTTATTATTGCGGTGTCTGAGATTCTAAAAAGTGACCATAAATCTTGCAAAGTTGCTATCAAAAAAGATTTTTGACTGCGGTAATGTAGTATGCATAGGTTCTCCCAGGCATCTGTTCCCTCATCAGAGAGAGAGAGAGAGAGAGCACTTTTTTTTTCTTTATGAAGAATTAAGAAAATAAAAGAATAAAATATATTATAGGATCATAATTAGAATTGTCCTTGTACCCGGTCCTGGAGAGCCGCATGTCCTGCATGCATACAGGTGATTTCAATCACCTGGCTCGTTATCAAGCTCTCACAAAGCCTGCTAACAAGCTGAAAATTGACGTCACCTGTGTTGGAGCAGAGAAACCTCCAAAACATGCAGGACGTGTGGCTCTCCAGGGCCGGGTACAAGGAAAATTCTAATTATGATCCTATATGTTTTATTCAATTTTTTTTTTAATCCTTCATAGCCACCCCTGATTTATAACAACTAAATGAATAAGGGGATTATCAAAGTAAAATGTGAAGATAAAAAAATAAAATTGATAAAACATGAAAACGTGTGCAATTAGGATTACATATTCAGTGACACATTTTAATAATCTAACAAAAGTAACTGTGAGGTTTAAAGGACCTTTTACATGTGGGAGAGCTATTTCAAAAAATTTGCTAACGCTAGAAAATAAACACCAGGCATTTGATTTTATTGCAACAGCTGTTGGAGAGGTGTTGCTTCCGTCTTCACAGTCGCAGCTCGTCTGCCAACTTTCCCGCTTGAGTAGCATTTTATTGATAGGACAAAGAAAGGAAAAGAAACACCCCTTTTGGGCGGTATTTGAAACAGAGAAACATGATAGTTGGATGCACACAGGGTCACGCACGTGCTGAACATAGTGTGTGTGTATGTGTGAATGATTACTTGTTGAGAAAAGAAAAACAGGTTAATTTCATCAAGTTAAATGAGTTGATTTCATCAAGTTAGTTTGTAACATAGGTGGCTGAGAAATGCACAAATAACTAAATGTAATTTACCTTACAGCAACATGCTAAAAACATTTTTCAAGTTTAGGCTAGACCATCCTGTTTATCGAACTTAAGTTTGTTTAAATACAAAGAGTACCATAGATACACGTGAGTCAAAGAAACAACAACAGTAAGCAAACTTTCGCATTTAGCTTTCTTCCTATATGCACCTAAAAATTAACTTTTGTCACCTCATTGATAAAACAAAAATAAAAAAATAACACATGTACTTTTTGGCTTTTACACACTCCTTGCGTAACACTCCAATATGAAACTTGGTAAACTGCTTAAATTCTCTGTACCTCGCATCTTCTCAGCGAGTGTGTGATATTCTATTGGGTTCTTTTTTAAAACGATATTTTATTAGTTATGTAAAATCTTCCAGTCACTGTTGTTGCTTTGTGTGTGTTTTTTGCTGAGGGAATACAGATAGAAATTAGCTTTTAGCTGTGGTTCGTCCAACACATATTTGGTACATTGTCCCGATTAAGAAATCAAACTCCAACCCATCTAAAAGTCCTCTTAAAATTGAACTAAAGCTCTTTAAATTATAGAATCCATAAAAAAGAAAAAAAAATCTCAGTGATAGATACAGCAAATTTGTTGTCCTGAATATTTACTTTTCGATTCTAGTTTGACTACTTTTCCAGTTCACATGAAATTATTTTTTAAAACAAACAACTTCACCTATCAAAGGGAATTTTTAAAAAAGACCTAATAGCAAGTTCCAGAAAGCCATTCCCTGAAAAGACGCACGAAGCTAGCGATTTTGGTTTGAAGTGGTCATTCTAGGGCTATTGAAGTGAAGTCAATTTTACCCCGGCGCTTTCATCTCCTTCCTTTATTTTCCCGTGAGTGGAGAAGAAGGATGGGTAGGTCCTCAGAGGTCACTGTGTCACGATTTGTGTTGGGCCAATAAGTGGGGGACTAGAAACAATTCAGTCTGGTAGGTTTAGAGGGTGGAGACATATGAAGAGAAGCAGAAAATGAGGCAGGTCTGCTTAAAATGAGGTAGGGTATTTTACAACAAAAAGAGTCACAAAGTGAATAACAGACTAGGGTTCACAAAACAAGAAAATGTCTAAACCAAACCTGACATGATCCAAACCAATAACAAAAACCAAACTGGACTACGAGATGCAAGTACAACAAAGTAGCGAGCAAAAAAGTGGGTACTAACAAAATGTCCCAACAAGAAACCAGAAACAAAAACATAATCAGCGGTAGCAAAGACAGTTTTTTGACCAATATATATGAGACAAAAACACAGTGTTTAATATATCAGCGTGGCACAACTACAGCCCTGCACACACCTGGCTCGAAATGTGTTATGCCACTGGCGAGGAGCATTTTGCTTTTAGGGTCAGATATGCGGGGCACTTTTTGGAGGAAAAGCTAATGGTGTTGCCAATTACACATGTTTGATCATTTTGAAGCTCAGTAGCTACATTTCTGGAGTGTGCGGAAGGAAAAGGAAAACATTGAGCTGCCCTTTTCCACATTGAATTTGCTCTAAACAAAACACCGCGTCATTGACTGTCTTTAACCGGAGTTTCCTTTAATCGTCGAAAAACATGAGGAGCAAATTAAATTTGGTCCATTATTGCAGCAACCACCAATGTCAACAACTTAGCTTACATTTTACGATACACTGCCTTCATTTATGTTTTCTTTCACAGCGAGTAGTAAATATGTGCTAATCTTTATAAATGCTATTTGACTGTTTTTGTCGGCATTTTGAATGGTCTCATGATCAAAAACCACATGACCCAGGCAAAACTTGCAGGGGAGCTTAAAACTTGGGTGCAGCTGGAAACGGATCCAGGTGTGTTGAGGCACGGTGCTGTTTGTATTTTGCACCCATAGCCGTCAATGCCAAATTCCCAATGTTGTTGGCGTCAGGTGTGCTCCAGGCCCCAAAGAGTCAAGTTGGATTCAGAGCTTGTTGAAACCTCCTTGGTTATATAGGCCCCAGGAGTCATTTAAATACTAATCTCAGAGATGATCTTGCACAGCTACAGACCTGCAGACACTGACGTGAAATGGTAAATTGCAAAGACAAAGGGTAAAACAATGCTTACATTTAAAGATGTCCAAATGTAAAACAAAAGCCTTTGTAGTTATCACATGAAAATAGGCAGAGTTTTTTTGTTTTTCCAGTAGCCCGTCAATAGGTCACAGAGAGACTGCAGCGTCGCATCAAAGAAGTCATGTTGAAGCTGGAAAGTACCACTGAGTTTGAAATATTCTTATGGCACATTCAGACAGGAACATTGCTGCCTTATCCTCTAATCAACGACAGTGTGCTTTTAAGGATATAATAGAATTTTCACACGGAATTTATGTTTCAGGTAGCTTCTACACCCGGGGACTAAAGCACAAAAACACATACACAAACATCCGCTGTCATTGTGAATGGCTACCAGCAGTGGGAGGTGAGTTTGCGGCGATTTACTCCAAGCGACATGGTTGTCCACTTGCATCGCGGCTGCTAGCAAATATGACACGTTGATATGCATTGGTGGCTGAAAAGACGCAGCACAACAAAGCCAGGAAAACTTTTGAGCAGTGTTGGTTACTTATAAAAAAGTGGGAGTTACTAGTTACCTAGTTGAAGGAGTAATTACCTAATTAAAGGAGTAATTGGATTACCCCCTAATTACTGACACCATAAAGTGGCGCATTTCTCTGAAAGTAACAATCTTCCTACAAGTTAACTATAGTTGCTCACATCAAGTCAGTATGGGGTGGAAAAAACAAAGTATTGACCAACTTTCCTCAACGAATCACCACAAACATCACCATCAACCAAAGGGAGCTAGAACCTGTGACTAAATTAAAATGTCTTGGACCTGTCACTGTGACCATCACTGCCTTCCCACCAACTCAAGGGCGTTGTGGTTCAGGGTCAAAATGCCCAATGCCTGTCGGAGACTATTCAATGAAATATTCTCCTTATTGAAGGCTATAGTCACTTTTTGAGTGACTGGAAAGTTAGCTCTCATAGTAGTATTCAGTGTTGTGTTGCTGGTGGAATAAGGGTTACATGTTAATTCATGAGCAAAGGAGGAATCGTCAGATTAAAAAAGACATAGTAATACATGCCCTGCGTTTAAAAAGTAGCAGAAAAATGCACCCTGTTGTAACAAAAGTTGAGTTCCAAAATTTGCTCAATAACACATTACTTTTCTCGGTAACGAATACTGTTAATTATGTTCCTTTGCAAAAATTGGCCCCCAACACTGGTTCTGAGAGTGCATGTGTGTAGTCTTGAAGTTTTTCTGTCAGGAGTTAAATGGCGTCGTTAACCTCCTCCATAGACAGCCCAATAACGACGGTAGTAATGGCTTTTAATGCCAATATGTTATGTTCTTATTGCCGCCATCAGTGCCTGTGAATCGGTGTAAAGCTCAAGCAGAGACTTTGCATCCACTTCAAACTCATGTTTAAATGCATTGCCAGCACTTGCACACTCCTATTAAAAGACTAAACGCAACACTCAGTTGACGTCTTTTAAGGAACTAATCTGTAATCAGCTGTCCAATTTGCTTGGTAAAACCTTGCATTGAAAAATATCAATGACTGAATTGGGTTTGCATGCCTAATGTAGTTTGTAAATTTAAGAAATATGCGTTGCCCATAGGGAAATTGTTTACCTTTAAAGAATAATTAAATGTGTTTAAAATATAGTACAAAGCTAAAAGTGGTTGTAAAATCATAAGGAAGTGTTTTTCATAATGTTTATTTCAGCTTTTAGTTGAAAAATAAAGTGAACTAATACTTAAGGGTTACCCATGTCACTCCCCCGGAGTGCTCTTGAGGTAAATGGAGGACTCGTTATGGTTGACTTGACCGTTGTGTAGCACCCATCTTGTCAGACAGAGGAAATTAAAGGGAAAGGGTCGAAAAACTTAGCCTTTGAAAGAGGCCAGAAAAAGAGAAATATTCTGTCTTTGTTTAAATAATAAACTTTGACAATGTCGAGCCTTCTGCGGCAAAATGTTAAGACGCATGAAAGAGGCAACTACTCGTAGCCCGAGCTGGTTAAAATATCTTGTACATTTACACAAAAATATACACAATACAAAACACAATCAACAGTCATCATATATCAAAAGGAGATCTTAAATTGGATTTTCTTGCAATCTGGTATCAAAAATAATGTCTTGGTTCAAAAAGCAATCTTTCAATACATCCAAAAGAAACACAAACAAAACTCGTCTTTTGTCCTTTGTGACTTACACGGTCAAAATGAAGAAAATAGATTTGTTTTTTTTCCAAGCGATGTCTTGTTAACAATTGCTTTTGACAATCTCAGGTCCTGTCTGTCGTCTATGCTGACTTGCTTGTTCTGCCGGCACCGAGGAATGATGTAAGACATGCTGTCGGTTCTTGCTGTGATGTCTGATCTGTTTTCTTACAAAACTTTTGAAACAGGGACTTACAAATCACTTTTCACGAATATGTTTTTAAATTTCATTCAATATTTTAGTTACATGATCAAATATTTACTACAATGTGTTTCCTTCAAAAAAAAGTTAAATGATGAATTATCATTTTATTTCTGCATTTCTAACTCTCTTTTTAATAGGTAGGGGTTACAGTTGCATGCCACATCCATCTCCAGCCATAAAGATTAGCAAGGCAATGCTGTAACGTTCTAAAAGTGTTTATTGAATGTCCAAACAATTGTATAGTGTGTTAGTTCAATAAGTTGTAAATTTTATGCACTTTATTTTTGCGAATGTGTTGACACATGTTCTAAATGCACTAGATTGTATTGCTGCAGTTGTTACCATCCAGAGTAGGAAATTAAAGCATCACTAACACGTCCCTTGAAATCCTTCTTTGGTGGTTTAACTCTGTCATATCAATGATGCTACAATTTGTATTAAATAACACTTAAAAGCCGCATTATCATCCTTGTTATAGAACCGTGGTGTCTCTCATGTCTCTATTGCATCTATCCAATTTCTGCACAGCTTATTATCAGTGGGTTGCGGGGGTGCTGGAGCCCATTTCAGTTGTCCCTGAGCAGTGGACACCCTAAACTGGTTTGCCTACCAGCCGCAGGGCACACAGATACAATCATTCACAGGCACTCTAACACCTACGGATAATTTTGGATCTGCCTATTAATCTGTTTTTTGGAGTATAAAGGGGGGCACGGGAAGAACATGCAAACCCGCAGAGGGTGGTCAGTAGCTGGACGTGGATCCAGGACCTCTGGACTGTGGGGCTGAAACGCTCGCTCAATTGATTTGAAGCCAGCAGCACACTTGATGCCATATATCCATTTTATTTATTTAGTTGTAACTTTTGTGGTGCGTCCCTGCAATTGGCTGGGATGGGATCCAGTATTGATGTCAAACCTGGTGAAGATAAGTAGTTGGACAATCAATGTATGAATGAATTGTTGTTATGCAACATGTACATGCAAGGTGGTATTGAAACAACATAATGACTACTGAAGTTCACTTGCACTTTGAAGTGCTTCATTGCATTTTATTTTAATTCTGATGCAACACAAAAATAAAATGTCAGCTTTAATGCTCTCAAGCACTGCGGAAATAACACATGATTTAATCTGTGTGATTCACTTAAACTTGATAAACAATTACAATTATATCCTCTAAAATGTAATTTCTACTATAGCTTTGTAAACCTTCACGGAAAATCTGCGGAAAAAAACCCACATACGAGTGTTGAATCTTGTTTTGTTAGTAATGTATGTTATACAACAGGGGGTCTTGAAATTGCAACCTGTGGGCCAAATGGGGCCCATGGCATGATAGTTTGAGGCCCACACATTAATACGAAAGGTTAATGGTATGGTGTGCATTGTTAGACTACTAAACTATGCTGTTTTGTCTCGTGCAACCGAAGACTAATGTTTAATAGTGCAAGGAAAATTAAAAACTACTACTTTGGTAAATGTAGCAGCAAGATGGCATATGTTTATGCCATCTGATAAACACATTCGTTTTTTATATTTGCATTTTGTGGGTCAGATCTTTTTCAATGTGTAGCCAGTCATTTTTATTCCTTCCTGTCGGACCTAAACAGAGCTATCAACGTTTTCCAGTCAATTTCACATGCCAAAAGCGTTTTCAAAGTCACTAGAGTAAGCTACAATAACTGGCACCCGCAAGGCAATGGATGCAAATGCATTGCAAACAAAAGGCCACTGATACTTTCTCTGATGTAGAATGATGAAATAAGACAGAGGTAATGGAATATGCCTAGCTTGCCCGGGCATTGTTTCATTACACGCACATATTACATGAGCAAATCCCTCTATTGGATCACTCTGTGCTGCCAGCTTCAAATCAATTGGGAATGCAAACAGGAACTGTGGAGTAAAGAGTATTAAAGTCGGCCTCTTCAGATGAACGATGATGGCCGACTGTGCTACTAAACCCATGACAGACTATGACAGGATTGTGGTTTTACACAGTTGGATATTAAAAATAATAATTTCATGTAAATAATTCTGGATGCTGACACGAGTTACTAAGAAAGGGGTACACTATAATTATCGGGCTGAAAGTATCAGACTGATAAAAGCCGATTTGATGTCACTGATAGGAAAACTATACCCTATAATCAAAACTAAAATAGTCAATCAGCCAACACTATTCTTTAGAAAGATTCCAAACATGTATGTATGATTATTTTATGTGGTAGTAGCATATCTCTATCATTTTCTTATGTCTGCAAGGGATGGAAGAGCTTAAGGTGCAAGTTGCTTGACTAAGCATGTGTACAGCCTGTTATAATTGTACAGATTTCTGAATTTAACATAGAACTTTGTTTTGAGATTGTTTATGTCGCACTCCTGCTTATATGCTAATGCCAAATTAAATACTATTGACTGCTGCAAGCCAGACTCGGCAGGGATAGCTTGTTAGAATTGTTAGCCTAGCCGTAGGCACCAGGCCAGACCTGCAGTTTTGCAATTGTTTACTCTTCCAATGCATTTTTGTGTGTTTCCTGTTGACCACAATGCACGTTACGTTGATTTTAATTACAATAAAAAATTCAACATTCGCAAAGCCGTGAAAAGCAAAAACCAAAGCTTGTAGTAGCTAGGGCAGACCTGGGCACTCCGGTCCTGGAGGGCCGCATGTTCTGCATGATTTTTGGGGTTTCTCTGATCCAATACAGGTGATTCCAATCACCAGTATCGTTAACGAGCACTTGCTAGCTTGCTAACGAGGTTATAATTTGTATCACCTGAGTTAAAGAAGAGCAAACTTCAAAATCTGGCAGGACGTGCGGCCCTCCAGGACCGGAGTGCCCAGGTCTGAGCTAGGGTCTTTGTATTGTACAAATAATTACAATGGGGAGAAGGGGGATAACAGAGACATGGCAAGGAAATGTGTAAAAAAATACATGTTTTTTGCTGTCTTGTGAACAATAACTCAAAAGTGTAGGTAATCCAAATCGACCTGTTTTTGCCCGACTCTTGGGAGCTTTTTTCCCCCATTTTTAATTTTATTTTTGGGGATTTGCTGTAGAGTGAATATGACAATAAAGTTTCACCGGACATGGATAACAAATCATGGTTCATTTGTTGTCTGAGGGTCCTTAACATCTCTTGACACTAAGGCTCAACACCGTTACTCCCCATTCATCTCTACTTTACTTAATACTCAAATAAAGCGTGTTCACGATGACGTCAAAAAATTCAAAGTCATCTGCAAAAAGGTGGAAGAGTCTCATTTCACAAAGTTAGCTTGGAAGCGCCAAACTTCTCCATAGTCACGTCCCATCGTCATTACCGACCATAAGAGGAAATGAATAATGGCAAGCGTTTCTTTTGGACCGTACATTCCTGCAGGACATGGAAAAGCACAGATGCACTGGAGATGTGGTTGCCGCAAAGATATGGACAAATAATTTAGTAAGGCAATATTCATCTGGTGGCATACTTATTTTTTGGCAAGTTAAACACTTCAGTTTTTGTTTTAAGCAATTCCAATATTACTGTTTTGGATTGTAATGGAAAAAAGAGAAATGAACAATTGTCGCATATGTTACGTCACCACAAAAGCAGCTCTAAGTGATGACATGTAAAGCAAGAAGTACATTCCTAATTCCTGGAGGAATTGTTCTCTTGCTCGCACCAAAAAGGTGGAAGGGGGAGCAGAAAGACATGGCAAAGTGAAATAATGAAGGAGGAAATAATGGGATGTATTCATTTCACCAATAAATATATTAGAATTACCTTTGTTGTCACCTTTGCTTTTTGAAAATGATATGGTGCTACTCGCTTCTATCAAGCCTTGATCTTCAGCTCTCACTGAAGCAGTTCCAACCGAGTGTGATGTGAGTGTTATGCAGATTAGGAACTCCAAGTCCGAGACTATGGTTCACAGCCAGAAAAGGGTGGCAGGCTCTTTCTGGGTTGGGGATAAGATCATGCCCCAAGTGGGGGCTGTATTTTGGGATCTTGTTCAACAAGCGAGGGTATGATGGGATGGGAGATTGACAGACGGATCAGTGCAGCGTCTGCTGCTATGGAGGTCCTGCACCTATCGTGTGGTAAAGAAGCTGAGCTGGAAGGCAAAAATTCTCGATTTACCGGCCGATCTACGTTTCTCCCTTCACTGATGGTCACGAACTATGGTTAGAATAGAATAGAATATACCTTTATTGTCATTGTTACAAAATGGGTTAACATATTGTGACAACGAAATTGGGCATGACACTCCAGTTTTACACATTAACAGTGAGGTATGAGCCAAGAAGATAAAGGAACAGAGAAGATAAGATTATAAAACAAGGGGGATAAGGCTATAGTTATAATTTACATGGTATTTACACAAGAAATGTCGGCATGTGGGATGTTACATACAGTAGTTATCGTGATACCGTTGGTATTGTAAGGGGTGTGCAATATTGCACTTGGTGCAGAAGTCATCATAGTGCAAAAAAATAGTCAGCATATGCATTGGTGCAAACATAGTCATCATAGTGCAGAAAAAAGAAATGGTCAGACATTGTGCAAGGTGAGCAGTAAACATAATGCAGTCGACATGTGCAAGAACATAGACATGAGTACCATTATATTCGTATGAAGTAGTGTTGGCAAGAGTTTTCAGTTTTTCGTGCGGTGTCTGTTTAGGGTGGTAATGGCAATGGGGAAGAAACTGTCTCTGAGTCTGTTTGTTTTTGCTTTGTGTGACCTGTCATGACCGAAAAAACATGATCCTGAATACAAGCGGCTCAAATAAATTTCCTGCACAGGGTGGCTGGGCTCTCTATTGGAGATCTCTTAGAGCTGCACGGTCATTTGAGAGGGTCTTAGTGTAGAGCCGCGGAGTTGAGAGAAACCAGCTAAGCCTGCCTGGGCATCTGATAAGGATGCCTCCTGGAGGTCTGGGCCTCCCTGCTGAGGCTTCTGACAATGAAAAATGAATTGATTATTTCCATTTATAACATATCAGAATACTAATAGATAGATAGATAGATACGGATGGAAATACAGGATTGTAGTCTTCCTGCTGGGCATTTTTGCCTGACGCACCTCCCCCAGCGCCCTTAGAATGCTCATGTACCCTGAACACTCGGGCCAGCCTGGGTCATCAGCTGGGGACCACCGGTCATTGATGTTTAACCGCAGGACCATTGATGAGAAAGTACTCAATGAAAGAATACAGCAAATAAATACTTCACTTCAATATACGAATGAACATAACTGCATTTAAAACAACAAAATTGATCATTTAATGATGTGTTGATTAAATAATACATCTAATATAACTGGGAAAAATCATGCAATTGGGACAACACGCTCAGTGACACATTTTAAAACACTAACAGTTGGCATGAATGAATTAGTCCTGAAAATATAAATGTTAGGGAGAATATCTACATGAGGAGAAATACAGCACACATATTCTGCTTGAGACGGCACCACCATAAATGTATTCAGTTGTATTTTAAGTCAACTTAAACACCCTACATAACTGGCCACTTGTCACGAAGTGGAGTGGAGTGGAGTGGGGTGACCGGACCGGAACGGAGGCAGGAGGCAGGAAGGGAGAACTCAATTGCGTAACGATCCAAAACTTTTATTCACCAAAATAAAAGTTGTCCAAAACTCTGGGACATGACAAAACAAACAGTTGTTTCTTCCAACTCAACTAAACAGGACAAGGCATAACAGAACGGACAATGTTTAAAACTAAAACAGGACAAGGCATAACAGACCGGGGAATGTGTATAATGAGCCAGCACCCGCAAAGCCCACAATCCAGCCTTAAATAGCAGACACGCGATTAGTTGAACTGCTTCAGCTGGTGCCCAGGGGGCGGGGCAGACCGGTCGCCAAGGCGACCATGACACCACTAACAGATTGAGGGATGTGTAACAAATTATGTGAAGCAGGAGTACTCGACAATAAGAGGACACTACAGATAATGATCTATATTTATAAATTAGTGGAGTAATATTCGATTGCACCATCAGTAATGATGGTAGAATTACAAAAGTTTATTATAGTACTCATTACCAAAAAGTACATGCGTTCTAATAACGGGTTTCTTTGTAACGAATTAGTACGAACTCATTCCAAGCTTTTTTCCGGAGATAGACACAGGTGATCAATCCTGCGTAATCTTTCTTTTGTGATGGGCTGTCTCTATCTACCTCTGTTTTCTCCTTGTGAGCGCTCTCAAGGCCCACCAGCTGCAGCCTCCCCCAACCCAACCTTACCTGCCCCTACCTCCATTCCATCTTCACTTCATAGCGTTTCTCCATGCATCAGCTGTCCACTAATCACCCTCAGCTCCTCTCCTAAATCTCACTTTAGTTCCCATCCTCCTGTCCTACTTCCATTTCCTCTGCATCTTGGCTTTCCCTTGTCTCTGTCCTCAAAAGATCTGAGGGTACTCTTTGATGCTGTTTCACAGGTCTATATCTGCTATATCAAAATCTGAGAATCACTTATGCTTTTCCTTTCCAATGCATGTCTCTACCATGCCTTCATGAGGTGTAATTTTTGGATGACAAGTTAGGGTTAGCCTTGGCAACTAGTCATTATTACAGACCTGTCAACCTTAACCAATTGCTCCCATTATTGATGATTGCAGTTCCCCTTATTAATCAATAATTGTTATGATTTGATGGTTGATGAATGGACACATGTAGGGGGAGGAGGAACTGGAGAAAGGGGTGCTCAAAAAAAAAAGTTTTATTTAAAAACAAAACCAGGATCAACAAAGAAGCGGGCACAAAGCAACTAACAAACAAGAAACCAGAAACAAACTATCCTAACATGAATGTGGAAATGAAAATGACAATGACAAAAGAACTCGAAATTACCTGACCAAAGTTTACTGATCAAAATAGTCCTTTGAAAGAGTTCAGGGTAATTGGGCAAATGTGTGTGATAATTTGACACACCTGTGCCCAATTAATACCCTGGTTGGTGCCCTATGTTGGCAGGAGATATGTATGACGCTAACAATAATACCCCTTACAAAGAAAACGTAGCACCTATTAACGCACAGTAAACATAACACAGTTAGCATTTGCCCGTTTACCTTGAAAATATTAGCAATCTGTGATGACATTGAGAGCCTTTAAAGAGCCAAAATGGGCAAGCCAAAATCGGTCAGGTAAAAAAAAAAAAAAAAGTTTAAAAACAAACAAAAAAAAAAGATTCTGTACGAAAATTCTTATAGGGCATACACAATTTGAAATGATCAAAAACGTGTAAAATATGGGAAAAGCGGATAAATTAGTATGGTGATGGGAGTAGCTCATTACAAAGGATCAGGTTCTTGCAACACAATTACTTTTGACTGTAACAAGTCCTGTAACACGTTATTAATACAAATTGTAACTCCACTGTCGTTACTACATAGTGCATTACTGCGTTGTACTGCTACTTAATAAATGCAGAGCATTTATTACAGTGTTGTCTGTTGCTGAATACTCTTGTATCACTCATCCAGCACTACCTCCGCCAGAACATACCCTGATGGAGACATTCCCACTTCTGTATACACTGGCATCCAAGTTGCATTTATATCTAAAAAAAATAAAAATAAAAAAAATAAAAATACTGAAATCAGGGGGTCATCTTTTTTGCGCATAGATGGTTATGTGTCTCATAAGCGAATGGGAGGCAGCGCGTGGGGGCAGTCGTTACCAGTACAAGTACTGTAAACCAATGGGAAATTAATGGGGTGAACATGAGCACATAATATACAGTAAATGTTTGCTTAATTTTGTTTTTTTTTAATTGTAAAATTATTTTAGCATTAAACCATGCCTGCAATAAAAAAAACTAAATGTCTAATGAAGAAGGAGATCTTCAAGTGTTTTTAAGCACTAAAACAAAATATACATGAAATGTCTTGGCCAAAGTGTTCGTTTGCACAATTTCAAGATTGCAGAAGCCAAGAAATATGGAGGGTTTACTGCTTCCACAGGTTGCTGTGCACATTTTGTTCGACGTTATTATGTGGCCATTTAAAAGCAGTCTTAGGGGTAGGCTTCTAGGCAAGTATATACTGTAATTTGTAACTAAACATTTACTTTCAGAGTCATACTGTACTATTTTGGTGTCAGTAATCTGGGTGAGGATGGGGGGCCGACTGACTTAACCAACTGTAAGTAGTTGCTGTTTTTCACTAATGCGCCATTTCAACTAGTATATCTTGTATGTACAAAAAAAGTGGCCAGCATGTAAACTTTATTTTTGCCAGTATTATGGCTAGAGTAGAGTATATAAGGTTGTTGTTTTTTTTCTTCATCTTGTATTCAATTTGTGAGGGTAGATGACTACAGGTTTGTACAAGATTGAATACAATTTTCCACAATTTTGTCAATTCAGCCTACTTTGAGGGTGCAATAATCCCATGCAGGCAAACTTCTTAGTTTTATTACTTGTTCAATATGAGCATCATAATTTAAGGCCACTGCTTGCCTTGAGAATAATTTCAGTTATTACTTATTTTTATTGTTGATGTTGACAATGCTTTGTGTCTTGGTCCCTAAGCAACATCCATTGCATCCTGGTCATCCTTGAAGCGAGATCACTTCATGTTTGGCCCCTTTTCAAGGTTTTTTATTTATCCTCATGCTTAGGTTTTTGGGTTTTTCCATGCCCTTGCAGGTTTCAGATCAGAGGGATGTTGTAATGTGGGCCTGTTGGATCAGATTCACACTATTGTCCTGGGGTCGATACTACACTCCTTCACCAATTTCTTTAAAATGCTGTTCCTTCATGTAGATAGCGAAGCCCTTTCCTTCTTCACCCAGTTTCCTCGGCCAGTCTAAGTTATTTTTTTTTTCATCATGACTGACAGGCAGGGCAGCACTGCGGCGCAGAGGTTAGCCCATGTGTGGCACAGTTCTGAGGTCATGAGATCGAACCTCCTGTGTGGACTTTGCATGTTCTCCCCATGCTTGCGAGGGTTTCCTCCAGGCACTCCGGTCTCCTCCCACATACCAAAAACATGCATGTTCGGTTATTTGGCCTGTTCAAATTGTCCCTAAGTGTGAATGAGCGAGCAAATTGTCTGTCCCTGTGTGCCCTGCGACTGGCTGACAACCATTTCAGGGTTTCCACTGCCCGAAGATGGCTGGGATGGGCTCCAGTACCCCCGCGACCCTACTGAGGATAAGGGGATGGAGATAATGGATGGACTGACAGGCACACTTTAAGCACTTCCCCCTACCTGGCTTTCAAATTAATGTGCCCACCCCTACCGGAAGCTAAAAACGACAGAGGCAACCAAGAAGCACGACGTGGTGTGGATACTTTTTTAAACTACAGAAAAGGACAATGGCAGGTGGTTTGCTACTGTAGCAAAACCACAAATTTATATAAACACATAAAAAATAGCACATCGAGCTGTACCCAAAAATATAAACATGCTACTGTTACTGAACAAAAACTATTGTCACTATGGCAATTAACATTGTATTTGTATTACCGACTTTATTTTCAAAATATTGTGCAATGGATAGTATTTTAGCTGGCTTTTGTTATACAGTATGTGTCTTTTTGTTAAATTGCTGTTTTGTTTTTTTTACTCTCTTTGCTTTTCTTCCAAGACATTTATAACAACTGTTATATTTATATTTATTTGTTTTATACTGCTAAAGTATGTATGGTGGTTATTTAATTGGGAAACAATTTAAGTGCCTAAAATTGTCATTTAAAACTAACTCAAGGGGTTTGTGTTCTATTATTCAATGATTATGACAGGCTTCGGATCGGGTTCAATTGATCCGACCTTGTTAACTCAGATCGAATCAATACCAAAATCCCCAGTATCGCCCACCTCTACTGTGCATCCCTTTCAGATGCTCCGTGATTAAGGGCTATAAAAATAACATGCGGTTCAAGAATTGTTTCCATTCCTCCATGTTTAGAGCATTTATCAAATCCGATTATGTGCACATTACTTGTAGCATCGAAAATGATGGCACTCTGTGTAGACATGAGATCGGACCTGAAAATATGTAGTCTGATTTGGACCAGCCCCGCAGGTGTTAAAGCACGACCTGAGCCTAGCCCTGGGGCCCAAAAAAACCCCCGCTAAATTTAATTTTATATTTATGACGACTCAGGAGGAAGAAAAAAGAGAAGGGACCGATCAGTCAGACACAGCACTGTCCACAACACAACATTTTGTGTATGCAGCTCCTGTTAAGTAGTCAAAGCCCCCAGTGTGTAATATTTGAATACTTGCACTGTCTAATTGTCTAATCCAGGGGTCTCCAACGTGGTGCCCGCGGACAGTAAATGTGCCAGCAGACCTGTTTTAAAAATAGCTCATTAGTGCTGGGTCATTGTGATTTTCCAGTAAAATGATTTTTTGATTATTGGGTTGCTTGTCATGACCAGAACGGAATCAAGACCCAAATGCTTAGCGTTAACCACAAGTTTATTGATAAAAGGAGGAAAGGCAACACCCGCTATCCGGTGCTCGCTGGACGCGGGAAGCAAGCCCCTCACACAATCGGATTGTGATACGAATCCGGAAGTGGATCTTCCAGAGCGGGAGATGGCGGTGTCAAGAATGGAAAAAACAGGTTGATAGCCGGGACAGGAGAGCAAAAACATGGTCGGGTTAAAAAACGGGTCATATGCTGGGACGGGAGTGCAAACGTGGTCAGTGTCAAAAACAGGTCGTAGCCGGAGACAAACGGGGAGATCAGGAACAGACGGGTGCAAAAAGCGGGACCGACGGGAGTCAGAGTCAAAATGCTTGCCTTGTAGAAACAGAGGTTCGCTGACAGACTGAAAACAGGTGAGTGAAAGGACTGGGCTTAAAAAGGACAAGGAACCAATCAGGTAGCCCGCAGTGGCTGGCGCCAAACGAGCGGGTACAGGTGATCCTAATCAGTCATCATGACATTACTGAGTCTATTGGATCCTATTTTCAATAATTACCCTGGTAATAATAAAGTGACAACATAGCAAGAACATAAGTTGTTTTTTAAAAATTCAAATCATTAAATTACAGTTTATGGGCTTTATGGACAGAAAAATATTTTCAAGTATTGATAATTATTTTTAAGCAATTAATTAAGAGGGTAGAACGATAATCTATTTGTGTATCTTTCTGGTTAGCTTTCCAGCTTTGTTTGAGCCCTCTATCTGGCTATTTTGATGGCTTTTTACTCTTTTAGCTAGCTAACTAGTTCGTCATTAGTTTTTTACCTTTCTAGCTAACTACCAAGCTACCTTTTCAGCTAATTAGCAAAGCCATTTAGCTAAGTTACCATATTATAAATATATTATAATATGGTAACTTATGTTACCATATTATAATATATTATAGTATATTAAACTGTGTGCCCTTCTGTGCTATTTAGCAACAAAAGGCACGAATATGTTTTTAAATTTTTGTTTGTTTTTAAAAACAAAAAGTAGCTCTCACCTTGAAAAAGGTTTGAGACCTCTGGTCTAGTGCAATCGAATACCAGTTGGCAACTTCTGGGATGGGATTCCACCATTTATAAGAAATACAAATTGTTTGACCTAAAAATGCTGCCTGTTTTTTAATGTAGTTTAATGTTAGGTAACTGGTATAGAAGTCCTATTGAAAGTTTGCTAGCAATTCATTAGTATAGTGATGTCCCCTCCAAAGAAGCAAACTGTATATTTTGTTTCAGTTTTTCATGTTTTGAATTAAGACAGTAACATTGACAAATTGATTGCATGTGTTTAAATGTTTCAGATCTTACAGTCAATTGCGCTCAATTATGGTGATGCAAAGGAAATTCACGCTCAAACATGGAAATTCTGTCACAATTATGTCACTTGCACGCTAATTGCTCGCACCTGTGCTCACTCTTTCAGCCCCAGCTGCCACTTGTTCCCTAATTAGCCCTCTCCCTATTTAAGCACGTCATTCTTGTTCACCCTGGTCAGTCCATTAGCGAACCTCAGCGCATGCAAGGCAAGCACTTTTGACTCCGGCTCCCGTTTTAATCTTGACCTGTTCCTGTATCATGCCTGATTCCGTCCTCTGTTTCCTGTATGAACCCCCAACCACGCTTTGTTCTCCTGTCCTGGCTACCCGACTTGTCCCGATCTCCGACCACGCTCCATTCCCCCGTCCCGGCTACCCGACTTGTTCCGACCTACTATCACGCTTCGTTCTCCTGTCCCGCCTACCCGACTTGTTTCGACCTCCGACCACACTCCGTTCTCCCGTCCCGACTGCACGACTTGCTTCCGATCCCTGAACACGCTTTGTTCCCCAGTCCCGGCTACTTGACTTGCTTACGATCCACGACCACACTTCATTCTCTGTCCCGGCTACCCGACTTGCCACTTGCCACTGGCCGTGAGGGCTTCCTGCTCCTCCTGCCCAGCGAGCACCAGATCGCTGACTTTTCCTTTCGCCCTGACTTCCCCGATCCCTTAATAGCGCATTGTGTGAAACGTTATGCATTTGGGTCCACCGCTTGTTCCCGGCGTGACAAAATCATTGTCAAACAAAGGAACACTGTGAAGTTTGTAATATAATATAAAATAATCCTTAACCCTTGAGAACCCAATAATTTCTTCTTTAGAAAATTCAGGCCGTGGATTATCCAGGGTTAAAATCGTATCATTATAATAATAATAATAATAATAATAATAATTTCCTTTGTATTGTCATTCTTTGTAACAATGTACACAGAACGAAATGTCGATACACCTGACCCGTTGTAGCGGGTCGATGCAGCCGCAGCCAGAGGGCGCCGCCATTATATCAATTAGGTATGTCTCGGTCGAGGCGCGAACCAGCGACCTCCATACAGTTAAGAAAATAATTATTTGAACGCCCTGCTTTTAGCTATTTCTCCCACTTAGAAATCATTATCATTATTTTTTTTATTTCTTTTTGGGGTTTGGCATGTTGATATTTAATTAAGAAAAAGTATACGTAAACAAAAGTAACTGAAAAAAAACAACAATATTTTGCTTAAAAGATTGTTTATTTTGTTAGATGTTCTAGATGTTCTTTAACTTTTGACATTTTTGTACTCATTTATATAAAATGATGTAAAGAAATCTCAGCAACTTAAGGTTGCAAAAATGCCAATATATTATGACCCCGAATACACACAATGATAATATATATCACTTTTTTGTCTTTTAGGAATATTTGCAAAATAAAATAGTCAAAAAAGGAGAAAATACAGGTTATGTGTTCTGTGTTGGGACTCTCTCAATCACTGATTGCATGCAAACGCAGTCATTAGCTATGAATACATATGCATGCGGGGCAGCATGGTGACGCAGTGGTTAGCGCGGGTGCGCAACAGTTTTTATGTCATGTAATCGAACCTTCCTGTGTGGAGTTTGCATGTTCCCCCGTGCTTGCGTGGGTTTCCTCCGGGCACTCCACTTTCCTCCCACATTCCCAATAACATGCATGTCAGGTGAATTGGTCAGTTCTAATTGTCCCTAGGTGTTAATGAGCGAGTGAGTTTTCGATCTCTGTGTGCCCTGTAACTCGCTGGCAACCAGTTCAGGTTCTCCCCTGGCCACTGCCCGAAGATGGAATGAGCACCAGCACCCCCGAAACCCTACTGAGAATAAGCAGTGCAGATAGTGGACTCTGCATGTGTAATATACTTGAAAATTGTGGGGAAGGTATTTCAGGCTCCGTGATGAGCGCTCCTGATTTTACGAGTTGTGTTCCTATCATCTGACATTTGTTACAACCCCTATGTATCTAGTCTTACTTTTGCACTTAGTGTTGGGGCCCCAACGTTTGGATTAAAAACTGTATAAAATAACATAAACCAGCTGAGGAGCATAAATGACCTACACCAAAAAAAAAGTTTGTCTGTGTACACACTATCTGATGGCGACCGATTAAATCTACTTTTCTTCAATTGAATACAATTACAAAAGTGACACAACTCAAGCACACATTTTAATGCTAGTATGCTAACCTTTCACTTTTTTTAATCTCAATTGTAATTTCAGTCATTCATTTTCTGAACTGGTATTCCTTAGTAGGGGTTGTGGGGATGACCGGATGAACAGTTGTAAACAAACTGATACATTCCTCAGCGCTAAGTTAGTGCAATTGTGTATTTTGATTTTATTCAAAGAGGTCAAGCTTCCTGATCTGTGATCGGGTTTCATCGCATCATCGCTCCCTTTATTTAGTTTGGTGCACTGGTATTCTATATAGATTCATACGTCTTTTAGCGTTCCATCTTCTTTCCTCTCTGATAAGTGTATTGTTTAAAATATTGGACACCTGCAAAGGAAATAGCACAGGAAGCCAGTGAGTTTTTTTTTCATTGCCACTTTCGGCCACTATCAGCCAACCATGTTGCTGTTTTGATGTGCATACCCTTAAGGGTGGATCTACTTTCGGAATCTAGAAGATTTAATAAAAAGAAAGGTCTTGGGGAGGGCTTTTAGAACAAGTTGGAATTTCTAATCTCAAGTCTGGACTCACTATTTAAAAAAAAAAGATAAGAAAGATAAAAGCAGACTAATTCAGCAATAATCATCTGTGCAATGTAATTTAGGGCGTCCCATAAATATAATATCATGTGCCATAATAAAAGTCCAGAGAGATGGGACGTCCCCAATGTTGATTGCAAATTGTTTTGCTCTCAGACGTCCGGGTACAATTTTATCATGCAATTGCCGTTGTTTTATAATCATGCATTCCACTATTTGTTTGCATATTTTATTTTGTCTCCTAATTGGAGTGTGGCAACAGAAGAAGAGAAGAATCAGTTGCAGGACTATTTTCAACAGATTTGCTGGAATATGTTTGATGACCTGCAATTGGCTGGCAACCAGTTCAGGGTGTCCCCTGCCCACTGCCCGATGATTGCTGGGATGGGCTCCAGCATCCCCGTGACCCTACTGAGGATAAGTGGTGCAGCTAATGAGATGAGATGAGATGTTTGATGACAATGACATACAAAAGAATACTGACACTGACCTTTGTATACAGAAAACTCTATGGAAAATGTCACGGTAAATGAAGAAATGGGCCACCTTTCAGACCAAATACCATAAATGACCAGCTAAATGCATACTTTTCACAAACACCGCAACACGATTTTCAGGGTGACCTGAAGAGAGACATTAAGGGTGCCAAGGTAGCCTATATAAGAAGAATTGAAGACCACTGGAAATGACTCTATGAGGATGTGAAAAGACTACAAAAAAATAACAAATAACAAATGAGGACACAACCTGGTGAAGGTCTCTTAACTATGTATAGGAAAATTAAAATTAATTTTTAGTTCTTACTGTATATTTGCACAATGTTGTTGCTAATGTCACTTTTTCAAACAGGTCAGTCAACAATCACTACTAAATCCTTCCTATCTATCTCTTTTATCTGTTTTATCCTTGTAGTCTTATTTACATGTTCATCCTGTAGTGCCACATCAAATCTCAATATTAACAATATAGACTAAGTTGTAATAAATGATATTAGAGACCTGTCTATATTTGGTGGGCTCTATGCTATTATAGCGTCAGAACTTATATATGTATAAACCCCCTTAAAAAACAATAAAAATCAGTCAAAACAGCTGGCACAGAGCTCTTCAGTTTGGGACATACAGATGGGAGTGAGTGAGTGAAGAAACCATGCATTAAACTGTTTTGTCACGTATGCACTGTCATGTATGGCTCTCTGATACCTTAACAAGCAGAAAACATGCTACTTTGGCCGCTCGTGAAGGTCATCAATTTGATGGAGTGTTTTCTTGTCAGTTTGCAAAATAAAAGCCTACTACACCCTATAAATAAGAGCCTGGTGAAATATGAGGCCCAGACAACATTAGCTTGTGCTAAATTATTCATCCCAATTCTAAAGCAGGACGGACCGTCGGTAAACTCCTTTCTTCTGCATTGTTGTTGCATTTCTGTGCACGATAGTGTTTTTTTTTTGCTCATGTGCTCCAGAGACGTTTGCTCCGTCTTCATTAATAAGATGTGTGTAGCAAAACTCACGAGCACCATGGCCTCGAGTAACACAAACAGACAAGCACTTGACATGCTTTGTGTCTGTTGATTAGTCGTCCCTGCCAGTTCAACTTATTCAGAGCTGTGTTTGTGGGCCACTTCCTGTCTGTGTCTTCAAAATAACACTGAAACTTGGAAGCTGAATAAAATTATTTTGTTTTTTGCCCATGAATGCTACGCCGAGATATGTACTTTTAGAAATGACACAGCTCTCCCTAGAGCAGGTGTCTCCAACGAGGTGCCGCTGTCCCCAGGGTGCCCCATGAGGACAGCTGAGGTGCCCGCGGACCTGTTCTGAAAAGGGCTCACCAGTGTTGGGTCATTGTTGTATGATTTCCTAGTGGTTGATTGAGTCTTTCTAACCCTACTTCTAACAATTAACCTGGTAATACAGTGTTGGGGATAACACAGTTATAAATAACACAATGTGTGTAACTGTGATTCTTGAAGTAACAGGGTAATCTTACTACTTATTTTTTTCAACTGTTACAACACGTTTCAGTCACTTTGGCTGCTGAACGCCAACAGCGAAATGCCCCCCTTCGCACACCTGATGCCGTTTGCAGTCGTTTGGTTTTCCGCTCTTTTTTGATCATGTCACCATTAAAAATAGTGACTACCATATAGTTAGATAGCGACTACAAATATACTTATTTACTAAGGCGCCGAAATAAAAGGCTAATGTGTTACACCCCAGCAACGCCCACCCAATCGGACCAGCTGCAGCCCATCCTCATCAAGGCAGCAGAGGATAAGAACAGCTTGAAGAGGCCAATCAGTGGTTAATCGTTGACCATTATGGTTTGTAGACACTAGTCCAGGTATATTTAATTAAGTTTGCTGGTGATTGGTTGTATTTTTAGACTAAATTCTTGATTGTTTTCTGCGCCTGCTTTCCTCATCGTACGTCCATTCTGATGAGTTTCTCCGCCACTGCTGTCCTCAGGTACAGGCTCCTCTTTTGTAAGATTCCCCGAATTAATATTAGTGTTTTACTGAACAAAAGCCTCTTCTGTTCTATGTTTAGGCATTAGTGGCTCTTCCAACATACATAACAGAATGAGGGCTGAGTCACCAAAAATGTGAGCCTTATTTTTGACTGCTGTTGTCATTGGTGAGGCAACAGACTCGTATTGTTTGTAAACGAAGCGTCTTGGAATCAAAATGAATGGAATCCTACCAACAGATCAACAGCTGGTTCTCTCAGACCCCTTTTTTCCTCTTAAGATTGGTCAATTCACTTGTTTTACAAAACAGTCTTTTGTAACAAAATGTAAGTCGAACAAGACAATAAACAAAAACATAGAAGAATAATGACGCATGGATAATGAAAAATAAAAGTCAACGAGAGGGATACGTGGACTGACCCAAATGTAATGATTGACATTTTAGGCACAAAGTTCGGATTGGTTCGGGCGCGGGCTCGCGGGCTTAAGATCTTACCTCTTGGGTCAAAGTAGTAGACAAAACCCTTTGCGGCTTGTGAAAGGCTTGCTTTCTTCGGAGTTGTCTGCCCTTTTGCTATAGAATCAACAAATCAGTATCATTTCTCTGAGCAGCTGAATCTCTTAAAGTTTAAAGACTGTTAGTGCGATCCCTTTGGTGGATTACTGCCCACTAGCTAATCATAGTGTCATGATTACTGATTCGGGGCACCTGCGGCTGCCCCGGTGGCGCCAACAGCCCTGGTCGCTGATTGGCTCCATGCCACTTTTTAAACCCCCCGGCTCCCCGTTACCGGCGTCCGATCGTTGCGAACCTTCAGCTCCCACTAAAGCAAGCCTTCCGAACCTGACTCCCTGTTTTTGACTCCTGTACGTTTCCCGGCTTCGACCTGTTTTCGTTTGATCATGTCTCTGCTCCTGCGCCCCGGTAACCCGACCTGCTTTTCCCTCTTCGACACTGCTATTGCTAGCCAGAGAAGTGCCACTTCCGCGTCACGAGCGACCTGCTCCCCACAATCAACAATCACTGGATCGTGGGTGCCAGCTTACATCTCTTTTCAAATAAAACAAAGAAACTAACGCAATTGGGTTCCTGTCTCCGTTCGTGACACATAGTTTGTGTAACCGGTGACATTTCTCAATGCCATCTGAATGGCTCTCAGACGCAAACTCAGAATCTGATTGGCTTAACCCACAGCTTTCTCAACGACTCATTCTACAGAACATGACCCACAGGATTTTTTTGTGAACGCCCCAAGGAAGATTTCTGGGCCTAACTAATGGCCGAAATGTGATTGGTTAAATGCCCAAGTATGAAAGCACACATTTGAAAGCAGTCTATACAAGTAGAAGCAATGAAAGTCAGCTGCCAGACAGTATGGAATTATTTAATAAGTATTGATGGAGGAAATATATTTAACATCACATGATTCTTAGTTTTTTTTAGTATTATGTAACAAAACGTACTTTTGAAAAAAATGGAAATCTCATGTTTAAGTTGTTGTGAAAACCACACATGTGTGGGCCCTGCAACCTTTCCAATAATACATTTACAAATTCATGAATATGTTGAAAAAATAAGAATAATTTAACGTTGCTGGAAACTCAGCAAAATGCAACTTTATTTGATTTCAGGGTTTGAACATGTTTGATAATGGTTTGGTTGCCACATGTAAGATTGATGTTGCTCACCGATGTTTCTAGCGATGCTCACAGACTTTGTGTGATTGATCAGACCGGGGGAGCTTAGGGGAAAGGAGGTCTGGATTGGTAGGAAGAGGAATTTTAGAACAACCCTTTTCTCACGTCCGAGCGCCGTTATCTTTGTGTACAAACATTCCGTCTCCCCTCATGAGAGGGCGGATTTGGCAAAAGTGCATGAATAATTTGTATCTAATATCCTGTCTTCTCTCGGATACATCAACACACTCTTTCATTTCCCGCGGCCTTCCTGTTCTCTCACAAAATGGTTTTCTTCTCCCCTCCGCTCATTGTCATTCCTTCTCGGCCCTTTTCCGCAGCTAAACACACTTACAGGCTTAGGCGGGAAATTGAAGTGTTTTGTCACTCAGATCTTCGGCTTCAGACAATTTATGTTGAAGAGCTGTCAAAATCGATGATAGACGTTTTGGGCTAAGAAGATCGGCGTTAAATTAATTGTTTTAAGCCTTATTTATCCAGCAGCGAAAGGAATTTTGAACCGATTCTACCTTGCAATGTCAGTCTGGTAGCAGAAATGTCCAATAAACAAAGCAACGGAAAGGAAATACATATTCTATTCATCAAAGCACATGGTTAACAAATAGTTTTAAATTATTTGTACAATTTTCCTCATGAACATTATTTTAAAGAATATAAAGAGTTGCCAAATGCCAATACTGTACCAAAATTCAATTTCCTCTATAGAGAGTTACTGATATTTCTTCCTTTAAATCCCAACATAATATTGTTCCCTAACATTATCTTATTAGTAATTCACCATTCCTTTAATCACAGGGTCAACATTTATAAACGCTGTAAGGGAAATTATGGTCTAAGTGTGCCTTTTATACTATATTACTTTTATACATTTATATTTACAAAATAATTGGGCAGTTGCACTTTCGAGTTGTTTTCCTGAGCGAACGCCTTTAGGATCAGGAACGTGGGTTTCCCAGGCCAAAGGACCTTTGTTTCTACAGCTCTGGAGGTTATCAAACAGGTGCACAAAACTCCTTTCGGCAAAACCGTACAACCCAAGGAGAGGAACATAACTTTCCCAAAACCAAATGAACTCTGTCTCCACAACTTGGAGGTCACTGGTAATATCCCCAAGACTCCTATCTATGTGCAAACAATAAATTGCTGTGGTGTATCATTTATTATGCTCTCACGCCATCTAGCAACCTACATTAAACACTGCATTTGAATATGTGATTCCTGCCTAAACCATTCAGAATGCCCATGTTTTATTCTATCCTCCAATCAGAAATCTATGAAACAGTATAAGAAAGAGGCTCACGCTTAAGTTTGTGGGATTATTTCATCGCAATCCAAAAATGCAATTTTGCCTTGTTTCACCGTGGTTGGTTTTCTTTCATAAATGAGTTTGAGTGTAACGCAAAAGTCATCTGGACATCGTTTTGAAACTGACAACGCTCACCGGAATGGGGCCAATATTATATCTATATAGGATCTACCACCATCCTGGGTTCATGGTTCACTGATCCCATAACCACTTGACAGGTTGTTAGGGCACCATTTCCTGCAGTGTGTCTGGGGCAAGTAGAGCCTGGTGGCGCCCATCCCTCTGCAGGCCGGCTTTAAGGGTAGTGCTTTTCTCCCCAACATAAACAAGATAGAACCGGTTTACACATTAACTAGTAGCAAGAGACTCCTCCTGACCTAGATACAGCGTGCTTATCATCTGGTCATGTTTTTGTCGTATGAAGCATCCTCCTGCTCTTCAGAAATGACTGTCTATCATGGATACCTAGATTTTAAAAAGGCTGTTATTGGCACTGATACAAATATCTGGTAATGACACTCAGCCTTCCCTACGTAATGTATTTTTTGTCAGAGTAGGTGGTGAGCGGCCACCATTTTGTGAATCGTCTCTATGTGTCATAATCCTAATTTCTCTGTTGGCTTATTCTTCATCTTGTTTTCACCCTCTTCTCTCTCGACCTTACCTTATGCGATCTCTTATTTCCGGGTTTAACTTTTCTCTTCAAAGCTTTGGTCAATTTTCACTTGATGTTCCTCCTATCAAGGCTCTTCTTCGTAAACATTCAAACACTCTGTCTTCTTGGCTCTGTGTTAGTTTGCTATCTTTCAAGTACTCTTGTCTCAGTGTCTTGTTATCCCTGCGTGCCGAACCTTTGCCTGCCCTTGATCACGAGTATCGCCTGACAAACTCTTGAATGGTCACCTTTGCTGTTTGGTTTACTGGAACATCAATTCCTCGCCTGCATCTTGAAACAACATTGTTGCCTCACTACCTGACTCCCTGTGTACCGAAACTAGCCTGGATAAAAAAATCACAGCTTGCTGTACAGTGATCCTTTCATTTGCTTACGCAAAATCCCTAAGGGTTCTTGACATTATGTAAAAATCTGGGTGGACTTTTAATGGAGGTCAGTGCGCTCTGAGGAACATGTGTTGTTCTGCACGCCTACCTGTTAGGGCACGTCACGCCAAGAAGGGAGGGCAGAGAGAATCTAAAGGATACTGTAGTTTTCTGAAGCTTTGAGTTCTAGTTTAGGCAGAGTACGCTTGTCAGGACTTAAAAAAACATATGGCAAATGTAGTGTGTTGTTCCACATCTCCTATACTCAGCATGCTGCACCAAGAAGGAATTGGGGCAGGGATCCCATGAGGTTGTGTACCCTTCATCTAATTAAGATGGATGTCTTGAGTTTAACTGTTTGAGTATCTTTCCAACGTTTAAGGTTGAAGACTGAAAAGAATGACTAAAAACTAGTTCATGTGTTGAGAATGAAGAAGTTAATACAAATGAACCAAAATAAACCTGAGGATTGTGGTGCATAAAGTGTACAGAGAATAATGAAATAGTAGGGGTTTATTTTTGGATGAACAAATTACACTGTGTGTGTGTGTTTTGAAGGATTTTATACATTTGACTATAAAGGATTTTGTACGATCAAATACAAATTACATTTAATGCAGAATATATTCGGCTGTGTGACAGGTCATTGAAACCTAGTGGAGGATGATGTTTACAGAAACAGCGGGAACTGGGACGAAGGGCTGATATGATAATCACTACTTTCCGATGCAAGAGGGCCCTGGTGACGCAGAAACGCTCGGGGTCCAGACATCGAGGCGAGGAGGTGGAGCCCACGTGGGGATTCTCTGGCACGCCCACGGGAGGAGCCGGCGCGCCACTGTGCGGGGAGAAGATGGCCAATGAGAAGAAAGCTACAGCTAGTTGCAGACACTCATAGCAAATTGGAGAAGGGTGGGATGTCTTTTGATATGTTTGTTGAAATGTATAAATGATCCTGGAAACATCCGGGTGGGAGAGTCATCTCCGGAGGGCACACTTACAACTGCTGTTGTGAATAAACCCGCCCCGTGCGGAACTGAAGGCTGTTTGATTATTTTCTTTTATTCTCACTCAAAAAACGAGAACGCATGATTGTTGGGTACATGTAAATCGCGTTTGGTTATGGGAGTCAGGTTACTCGTTTGAACATTTTGGTAAACGTTTGGTACATTTTTATGGTTAGAAATCCAACAGGGTGTGTGTGTAAAACGTGCAGGTGAGAAAAAGCTTTTTGCAAGCTGACGAAAAATCATTGCAGTTTTCCTTTCCAAAGGTTTCACACTTGTTGCAATGTGTTAGTGTGCCTGCTGTGCGTGTGTAAGACAATTTCCCTTCTTTTATGTTTCCCTCCAGTATTGTCTCTTTGACTTGTTTTGTTTTCTTCATCACACTATTGCGCCATTAGGTCTATATCTTCCGCCACTTATTCACCTGAGTGTTTTTAACAGCACCTTGTCAATTATAAATCCAGCAACGTGCAAAAAGCTCAAATGTAAGAGGAACCTAGCAGAAATAGAGCTTGGGTGACGTTAAAATAGATCACTTGTTTGTCTTCAGTGTCGTATGTCTGCATGTCTGACTTTTGAGTTGTGGACTCATTGCAGTGAAGTAAAAAAGTCAGACTGCAAACACTGGTTACTTCAATCTTTCTCTACACTTAAAAAATATGAAGGCTTACTGCAAATGTGAAAAGGTCAATCAAGAATAGGAGATGTGATGCTTCAGGAAGCTTATAGGCATCAGCTACATAGCCCATGTGACAAAGGAAACAGTGTGTAACACCATCAGAGTGTGCAGACAAAAACTGTAGATGTATGGTCACATCACAAGATCATCAGCACTGATCGTGATCATTTTCCAAGGTACAGTCCATTGGAGCAGAGGGAGAAGAAAACAAAACAAAAAAAAACTAGGCTGACAACATCAATGAATGGACAGGTACTACTTTGGCACTACCCTAACTTCGGCGAGTACTGACAGCAGTGGAGAAAGAGTTGAGTCCCGGATAGTCCGAGCCCAGATAGTCCGTGTGGTTCCTTGAACTCATTTAAATTCCATATTCTTTGGATTAACAAATAGTTTATATTTTTTCATTTGTGTCATACTCTGACTTTGGAAGTTGGTATATTTTAACCATTTGTGTTTAGATTCAAACCAAACATAACTCAAACTAGAATAATTGTGCATTATAAGAGCTACACCCATGTTGAGACATGGTGGCAATTTCCTTTTTGGCAGGGTCATTGGTACACCATTTGTTAAATTTCCAAACCTTTCTTATATTCAATTCCTAAAACCAGTAAAAATATTAGAAATTAAGAAAAAAAAAGTCAAGTCGGGTTTATTTTATAGCCCTTAATCACAAAGAGTCTCAAAGGCCTGCACGGACCACAGATTATTGCAAATTAAGGCATGATTAGTTACGTATGGTAAGTAAATTGTTTTAATTGTACGATACAACGCTGCATGACTCAAAAACGTACCCAACTCCAAAGGAAGCTGAGTTCCAAATGAGGATACCTCTTTGGATTATTTGGTAAACATTACACAGTAAGAGTATGAGGCTGGAGTGTCAGGTTGGCTCTTAGGTTGCTCTCCTTCAGAGATGAAAGATTTGGCGTGACAGCCTTTCAGATAGATGGGCACACAGCTAGATGGAGAACAAAATTGCTCAAGGGGGAGCTGACGTTTATTTTACGTGGGTCAAGTCAAACAGTAATGTCCTCTAGGGTATAGGAAACATATATTGTGAACCTGGTTTAGCTGGCAGAGAAGGTTGTTATCATGAAAGCGGCACATTTAATTGGAAGAGGAATAGCTTCTGTTAGCAATAGCTTTTCACTTATCTGGTCTGATTATTTATTTGTTTTTTGCCTCTGAGAAAAATGTGATTTTACTTAGGAGAAATCACCGGAAATTGTGTTTGCGATAGTCATTCATGCTTAACACAAATTAAGCCAAGTAATGATCTCCAGGTAAAATTTAAAACAACAAAAAAAAAAGAAAAAAAAAAAAACCATGTCACTTTTCGTTTGCACTTCATTTTTTTTCTTTATGATTTGTAAAAAGGTTGAAATGTCCACCAAACCACAATGAAGCCTTGTATTCACACTTTGCAAGTGGGAATTTCCTATTTTGAAGCTAAACAGTAGAAGGAAGTCATTCTCATTCCCGTGTTTTTTTCTTTTGTTTTTTTTTCTAATGTTTTAGTATAGCATACTTCAATGCATGGAAAAATATACAACCAACTTTCAACAATCATGTAAACTGCTGAATGTAACACGAATCTTCCTGGAGATGATCATGCCAGAAACCCTGGACCAACTGAACGTACTGTACAGTCTGCATTGGGGGGGACACAGGGATTCTGCAGAAAATTTCTAAGCATCAGCTACATGGCCCATGTCACAAAGGAAACTCTGTGGTAACACCATCAGAGAACCTTAAGCAGAACTGTTTTCCACTGTGCACGGACAAATGCTTCTGGTATGGTCACATCACAAGATCATCCGAACTGGCCAAGATTATATTCTAGGGAACAGTCCAATGGGGCAGGAAAAAAAGAACACTGAACAAGAACTGGGCTGATAAAATATCATAAAGGTATGGACTGGTGCCAACTTTGCCACAACCTAAAAACAGGCCAGGAACTGTCAGTGGAGAAAGCTGTCTAGGTGGTTAAGGGATCCGTGGAGGTTTTATTTTTTCTTATAATATCAACAACTACTGTACTAGATTTTAGAATTTCAGTATGACCTGAAACATCTTCTTTAGATGCGATCAGGGTTCATCCAAAATATATATGAAAAGAAAATCATATATTACAGTGAATAAAGTTTTTAGTGAATGAGCATATGACTAGCACATAAGCCCTCCTTCTTTGTCAAAAACGGTGTAGCTAGAATACTGCATTCCATTCGTCTCTTATAGGATTAGGTTTTTCACACTGCAATCAGTGATCAAATAATCTGTTGCATATGAACTACAAAATTCATGGAACACATGAAAAATCCTTCACTAATCTTTTCCTACTGTTTCCCCTTTGGACAGTATTGGGGTATAATAATCAGCAAACATAATGAGTTTCAGACCCAAAACCTAAAAATGCTACTGTAGATGGTTGAAGTTAAGTATTAATGTCATATGTGCAACATTGGGGCATTTAAAACCTTCACTCACAATCTGTAATTTCATTTTGAAAATAATCTTTGAAATGCCCCTTAATTGAAGTAGAATTAGCCCTGCTTTATGTTTCAAAGCTATATTGGGTTGGGAAACTCTTGCAAACACACTCAAAATTGTGTAACAAAGAGCACATTAGCCTTGGTGTATGATTGGAAAATGAGTGATACTTGTTCCCCTTAATAGCACTAAATTAAGAGAACATATTGGTATGGAAAGCCCGAGTAAATCCCTCGCAGCCAATATGTAACATTGTATTTTCACACGACCCGCTAAACTGTGGATATTAACTCGACTGTTTATTTTTGTGAGGGAGAATAACAGGCATGATCCATTTGCTCTGTAATATTTTATTTATTTCACGAAACATTTTCACAGTTGGCTTCGCTATTGAACCACTCCGAAGAACAAAGAGAAGGTGCCAAAATGAGAAGAAACTGGCGGAGGAAAGCGAGCCGCTAGCAAAAACAAGATTTGATGCAGAAAAGTTAATCATGTTACACTAAACAATTCAAAGACGATAGATGTAAAAAAATCTATGAAAACTATGAGCAAAATGTTTTTGTGAAGAAATCATCTAAAAATTGGTTTTAACCCATCCTGGGGTTATTGTATATGGAGTACCGATCTTGCAGTAAGTAGAAATAAATGTATAAATTAAAATGTACCTACAAATACTGTATATGCCATATGAATAAATAAACACATTAATAATTCATCCAGTCATCCATTATGTCCACTGCTTATCTTCACTAGGGTTGCAGGGGATGCTGGAGCCCATCCCAGCTAACTCCGGGCAGTGGGCAGGGGACACTATGAACAGGTTGCCAGCCAGTCGCAGGGCACACAGAGGCGTAAGACTCACGTTCATTCAAATCTAGGGACAATTTTGACCCGGTCAAATAACGTGACATGAATGTTTTGGGAATGTGGTAAGCAACCGGAGTGCCGGGAGGAAACCCATGCAAGCACTGGAGAAATGCAAACTGGAAACTGGAACAGGAAAGCTAGTAGCTAGATTTGAACTCAAGATCTCAGAACTTTTCTGCGGACGTGCTAACCACTCAGCTGCCATGCCACCACAAAGTATTTATGTGACACATAAACATATGACATAAATGCAATTTATTTATTTATTTTGTAGTAGTATTTTGTCGTCGTCCAGGTATTTTGATGACTTGTAGTTTGTTGTATTTTGTCATTGTTATTTTTTTTGTCACAACAAAATATTATTCAAACAAGGAAGTGGATCAAACGGGCTGAGCTATTGGTTGATCATAACTGTCTGCCTCTTCATTCGAATGACATTTTGAAAATGTATATACAACAACGAAAGACAATTTTGAAATACGACAAAATAAACAATGACATACACAAAAATACATTGACTAAATACAAAGATGATATACATTTGCAAACAACAAAATGCATGGCAATATAAATAAATGACCGACAAACTGCATACAGAGAAATACATTGCATTCTTATCTTGTTTTTATGTATTACGTGATTGATTTATGTGTTCATTTATATAATTTTAGATATATTTATCTGACATATTTGTGGGTATTTCTTTTTTTTTTCCATTTATTTCTACTTATTTCAGGATCGGTCTTCCATACTTGTACACAAAACAACGGCAAGCTAAATTTCCCTGGTCACTGTATATCCAAGTAACCACTACCTTTCAGCTCATAACCTTAGAACACAGGTGTCAAACAGGCGGCCCGCGGGCCAGATCAGGCCCGCTTAGGGATTGAATCTGGCCCGGGAGACAACACTCAGAGAAGCGCAAGAGAAAAACAAGCTGCAGGTTGAAATATGTCAACTTGATGTTGCCAAAGAAAGGCGCCTCGAACAAAGACACTGTACTTGTATTTCTCTCTCGACCTCCCTCCCTCCCTCTTTTCCACCCCTTTTCTCCCACTCTCTGTCTCTTTCACTCTCTGTGTCTCTTTTTCTCTTCCTTTGTTGCTCTTTGTCTATTTCTCTCTCTGTGTCTTTTAACCTAATTTGCTCTAACTTCCTTTTTTCCTTTTCTCTCTTTTCTCTTTCTCTCTTCCTACCCTACGTGCTTTCTTTTCTCTACTTCTGTCTTTCTATTTCCCTTTGGATTTCTTTCTTCCGCTCCCTTTGTTTCCCCCTCCCTCACCACTTCTCTTTTTATCTCTTTTGTTTCTCACACTCTCTCCCTCTCTCTCTTGCTTTGTCCCACCCTCTCTCCTTTTCCCCTCCCTCTTTCTCTTATTTCTTTATCTCTCTTTTACTTTCTCTTTAATCTACTAGACAGAATGTTTGTTCTATCGTGTGGCCCCCGAGTTAAAATGAGTTTGACACCCCTGCCTCAGAAATATGGACACTGCCCTAATTACGAAAGAGTTAGGTTCCGGACGATCATTTGTAAGTTGAATTTGTTAGTTGCTTCAGTGCTATATTTTGTATGTTTATGGTTTATATAAGTATGCTTAAGGCCTGTAACCAGTCCCAGAGGACCTCCAAAGCACTAAGGTTCCATTTGCTGGAACAGCAGCTGAAAGGCCCTGACGTCGCTTGACAGCCGCCAGACCTTGCCCTCCGTCTAGTGCAGCTGGAGGGAGTTTCCAGCTCTCCCCAAACTGCGCTTTTGTGAGCGTTCGCTGGGTTCATTTTATGGTCAGCCCATACTGTCAGGACCGAGAACAGACACAGGACCCAATCGGGTGACGTTCTCACACAAGCCTTCATTTTACTGCACGTTAGGCAGCCGTTCTGGCGTGGAAAGACGGGAAGCCAGAGACCGACGAGATCGATAACAATCGGGATAACGAAAATAAACAGGATAAACTAGACAGAAACAAAAACTGGAGAAACTAAAAAACAGGACAAAAACAAACGGAAACAAAACTGGAACCCTAAAATTAAACGGGACAAAAATAAACGGGAACAATACCAGACGTGAAACGCCAACAGCAAAAGAGGACCGAGTCAGAACCCACGTCTTGTGGGGCAGAAGTTCGTTTGACGGGCTGACCAAAAAGCAAGAGAGCGCTGAGCTTTATATAGACAGAAATCCAATCTCTCAACAAACCACAGCTGGCGCCCCACAGGTGGGGCCAATTGGGCACCATGGCAAGGTGACACACACGGGCAGGGCCAATTGGGCACCATGGCAACAGTGACACACATGGGTGTGGCCAATTGGGCGCCATGGCAACCATGACACTAAGTTTGGTCTTTCAACAAAAATATAAGAGCCACAAGCGATGCAATGTGTATTGTTAAACTCTCAAAATATTTTTTTTCCACTTATTTATGTTAAAGTATTGTCACACGCTGCGGCCCGTCAGTGCCGAGGTCTGGCTCATCTCTGAAGAGCGGAATTACACTTAACACCTTAAAACAACAGTGACCAGATGATAAAGGTACTGTATCTGAGTTAGATCAGGAAGCTTCTCCTAATACTGGTGGAAAGAAGTACTATCTGTTATATTTAGGGGAAGAGACCCCTACCCCCAAAAAATTAGCTGGAGAGGGATGAGAGTCGCCTGGATTTACTTGCCCAAGACACTCAACAGAAAGTTGTGCAGTGACAACCTTGATGGTTAACCGTGAATTCGGTTGCATAAATAAGGAAATTAGTTACACAAATAATTTTGCACATCCTTGTCCCTGAACTATTATAATTTTATGACCTGCTCAATTAATTATGTAGAAAGTACAAGACAAAGATCTTCCCCCAAATTTCCGCTTCCAGCATGTAACCTTGCAATTATTACCTCTACCCAATTTTGTTTCCGAAGCTTTTGTACTATGCATTGACACCACTGAATAACTGCCATGTTAGCGGCCCTGAAAATAAATAATCCAAGCAATTTTCACAGATAACACTTACCCATTCACACACACACACAGTCACACACCAATAGGGAGTCAGCCATGCAAGGCGCCTACCTGCTTATTGGGGGGCATTAGGGATTCAGTGTCCTGCCCAAGGACACTTCGACATATAACAGGGATATAACACCGATCCCAAGAAGAGCGCTCTACCTCCTGAGCTAATGAAAAACATTGTGAAAAAGGGTAAATAGACTGCATTAGTAAAATCTTTTACCAGTCCCAGAGGACCTCCAGAGCACTGTACAATCAGTGTTGGGAATAACGGCGTTATAGATGGCGTCGTAACGCCAGAGCGTTATATCTTTTCAGTAACAGGGTAATCGAACAAATCATTTTTTCCGCCGTTACAACACCGTGACTGTTACTGACAGTCAAAAACAGTGTTTTACTCACGTTTTGTGCGTGTTTGGGTGTTTATATATGTTTTTGGGCATTTGTTTACGTAAGTTTTCGTGCGTGCGTTTACATACATATTCATGTACATATTATGTGTCTATGTACATGCTGATTTTTATTGTCATATTGTTTACTGTTTGTTTTTGTTGCTCTTAGAGTGTAGGATCTGTTGCTAGTGAGTTACTAACTACAGTGTTACTGCCGCCCTGGTGTCAAATAGAAGTATTATGATTAACATTCCCGGAGTTAGAGGATATTTGTGCATTACTATACAGACACTGACCACAAAATGTGTTTTTGATCTTTTATGAATGTTGGTGCCACTAGCCCGCTCTCCCCCAGTGTCCTATGGTGTTTTTTTAATCGTGTATTGATTTTATTTATCAATATATTAAATGTTGTACAAAAAATGTGTTTGCATTCTTCGTTTTTCAATGGTTATTAGCAAATTTTGTGTTTGTAGAGGGCCATACTATATTACTTTTCTTTGATTCTGAGTGTTTCAAAACCAATTTTATAAAATAATCAATTCATAAAAACATATGAAATTAATTGTAATACAATTATGTGAATGTCTGCATGTAGATTCATTCATACAATAATATTGGCAGAAGAACCAGAACAGAACAGGAAACCCCAGAGCGTTCGTTACAGTTCTTTATTTAGGGAAGCGTACAGGGCTAGCGGGAGACGCGATGGCTGTCGGACGTCAGCAGCGGAGCCGGGAAAGTAGCTTCGGAACACGTAGCCAATCGAAGTGCGGAAGTCTAGCAGGTCAAGTTTACCGGGGATGGAGAGAAGATTGTAGCGTGGGACGGAAGCAGGTCGGATTGGAGGCAGGCAGAATCAGGTAAACAGATCAAGACGGAACAGGTAATCAGGAGAGTCATACATACAAACGTAATCCTCAGACGAAGAGGTCTGGGCATAGCGTGCTTTAGAAGGGAGAATTAGCCAATCAGAGGGCGTCTACGTGATTGCTCCAGGTGACTCGAGTTAGCAATCACGACAGAACTCCCCCTCAAGGGACGGCTCCAGAAGTCCCAAAATCAAAAAGTAATCCACGCGCAGGCCGACAGGTACTCCAGAAAAAACGGAAAGCAGAAAAAAATGCAGGCATTTCAAGGGCAAAAAACAGAAGTCAAAAGTAATCCAAACAGGCAAAAAAAAATATTCCAATACGTCACCCAGAGGGAACCAAGGCAAGTCACCCGAAGTCCTTGGCAGTCACTGAATCCACAGGCACGTCTCCAACAACCCCCCAAAAAAGGAATAAACAATCCACTGATCAGTGACGAAACACAAGGCAACTGAAAAAACAAAACATAACAAAAAACAGAGAGTCAAAACCATACAGTAGCTAAAATTCCTCCGAATGGACAGAGGCTCCCTCATCAGCATCCGAAGGGGCGGCAGAGGGTTGGTCCATAGGTGACCGTGCAGAAGGCCCTCGGGGACGACCACGGCGCGGCGCTGGTTGATCCGGGTGTCGTTGGTGGAACGGTCCAGGATCTGCCGGGTGGGGATCCACGACCTCTTCCAGGCCATATCCCTCCCAGTCGACCAGGTATTGGAGTCCACGTCCTCTGCGTCGGGAGCGGAGCAGGCGACGAACACTGTAGACAGGGTCCCCATCCAGCATGCGTGGGGCCGGAAGAAGAGGAGTCTCAGGTGCCAATGGGCTCTGGCGGACGGGCTTAATCCGGGATACATGGAAGGTGGGATGAACCCTCATTGATCTTGGCAGGCGGAGACGCTGAGGGGTTGATGATCTACTCCACAGTGAATGGACGAAGGAATCGAGGCGCCAGCTTCTTGGATTCTACCCTCAGCGGTAGGTCGGTGGAGGACAGCCAAAACCTTTGGCCCACCTGATATTCCGAAGCGGGCCTTCGACGTCGGTTAGCCCCAGTTGAATGGGACTTGCCTGCTCGAAGGAGTGCTGTTCTAGCTCGGGCCCAGATACGTCGGCAGCGCCGAGCGTTCGCTGTCGCAGACGGCAGGAAGCCTCTCCCTCTTGGCTGGGAACAGGGGAGGTTGGTAGGTATACACGCACTGAAAGGGAGAGATTCCCGTAGAGGAGCTGACCAGGGCGTTGTGCGCATACTCCACCCAAAGTAAGTGCTTGGCCCAAGAGAGCGGTTCCAGAGACACCATGCAGCGCAGTGCTGTCTCCAAGTCCTGGTTGACTCGTTCCGATTGTCCATTGGACTGGGGATGGAACCCTGATGAGAGACTGACTGATGCCCCCAACAGACGGCAGAATTCTCTCCAAAACCCTGATGAAAATTGAGGACCCCGGTCAGAGACAATGTCAGTAGGGATGCCATGGAGGCAAAACACGTTCTGTTGAATGGCCTGGGCGGTTTCTTTAGCGGAGGGGAGTTTGGGTATAGCCACAAAGTGTGCCATTTTACTGAACCGGTCAACTATGGTCAGGACGGTAGTCATACTTTCGGATTCAGGTAACCCGGTTACAAAGTCCAAAGCGATATGTGACCATGGTCGATGAGGGATCGGTAGGGGATGCAGTAGACCGGCTGGACGCTGGTGAGAAGACTTGTTCTGGGCGCAGACTTGACAAGCCAGGATGTAATCTTTTATGTCTTTAGTCATGGAAGGCCACCAAAGACGTTGTGACACAAAACCTTGGGTTCGCGCTGCCCCTGGGTGGCAAGACAGGTGGGATTCGTGCCCCCACTGTAGGACCTCCGAACGTAGGGGCTCTGGGACAAATAATCGGCCCTCGGGACAGGAGCTGGGACCGGCTTGGTGTCGTTGTGCTTCAAGTACATGTGACGGTTGCAACCATGCGTGATGCTGGGAGAATGGTAGCCGGACCCTGGGGTTGGTCCTCGGGTTTCTGGAACTGTCTAGAGAGGGCATCGGGTTTTACATTGCGGGAGAGGGTGAAATTGAAGCGGGCAAAAAACAGAGACCAACGCGACTGTCGTGGGTTTAGTCGCTTGGCCGAACGAATGTATTCTAAATTCTTGTGGTCAGTCCAGACAATAAACGGCACTGTCACCCCCTCCAGCCAGTGCCGCCACTCTTCTAGCGCTAACTTAATGGCCAGCAACTCACGATCCCCCACATCGTAGTTGCGCTCAGTCGGGGATAGCCGCCGGTAGAAGAAGGCGCACGGGTGCATCTTCTGGTCCTTGCAGACTAGGGAGTGTCTTAACAGGTATACCTAACTTGCGGGCGAGGGACAGATCGAGAATGTTTACCTCAGCGCCAGAGTCAATCAGGCGCTGAGGTAATGTCTGAGTAGAATCAGAGAGGTAAAGAGAAGCCTGGATAACGGGTCTAGCGTTTTTGGGAGCATATACGAGGGCTGAGCTCAATCGGACGCCCCCTATTTCCAACCAGCGTTGGCCTTTTACTGGACAGGTGGCCACGCGATGTCCCTTGCCACTGCAGTATAAACATAATTGTTCAATGAACCTTCGCTGGCGTTCCTCAGGGGAAAGAGAGACTCTTTTCTACGATGGGGGTGACTGGGACCCGGGGGTACTGTACGTTACCCACTTCAGAAGACGGGCGGGTAACAATACGATTAAGACCTCCCCGCTCTAGTCGTCTAGCCTGAACCCGGCGGTCAATCCGGGCGGTTAACTCAATCGTCTCATCTAACGTACCCGGGGTAGCGTGTGACACTAATTCGTCTTTGAGATAGTCACCCAAACTATGTAAATAGGTGTCGACCAGCGCCTCTTCGTTCCAGTGGCTCTGCGCCGCAAGCGCACGGAAATCAATCGCATAATCTGCTATAGTGCGCCTACCCTGGCGAATGTTTAGAAGCGACCGGGAGTAATCGACCGACGAAGAACCCGAGTCAAATACCTTTGTCAGCTCTTGAGCCCAAAGGTTGAATGATGTGCACGCCGTAGCACCCCTGTCGTAGGCGGCCGTTCCCCAAAGACGCGCTCTTCCCGTGAGATGATTAATGGCGAACGCTACCTTAGCTGCTTCAGTAGCAAAATTGCGGGGCTGGAGGTCAAATATTAACCTACAATTTACTATGAACGGGTGGATCTGAGCCGGATCTCCCCCAAACTTCTCTGGCGCGCCCACTCGCGGTTCAGCGAATCCTGCACCGAATAACCTAGGAAAAGCCGAAGGAGCGGGCAGCACGGCGACGCAGTGGTTAGCGCTTGTGCGGCACAGTTCATGTCATGGGAACCTGTCGTGGGTTCAAATCCAGCTCCAGACTTCCTGTGCAGAGTTTGTATGTTCTCCCCGTGCTTGCGTGGGTTTTGTCCGGGCACGCCGGTTTCCTCCCACGTTCCAAAAACATGCATTTCAGGTGAATTGGCCAGTCCAAATTGTCCCTAGGTGTGAATGAGCGGATGATTTGTCTGTCCCTGTGTGCCCTGCGATTGGCTGGCAACCAGTTCAGGGTGTCCCCTGCCCACTGCCCGGAGATGGCTGGGATGGGCTCCAGCCCCCCCGCGACCCTAAAGAGGATAAGCGGTACGGCTGATGAGATGAGAAGCCGAAGGAGCGCTGTCAGTGTTGGGCACCGATGAAGTGGCTTGTCGGACCATTATTTGGGAGAGATAGATCCAGCTCGAGCCGTTGCTGACTCACCTGCTGAGCCAGATTCGCCACATCGGAAGCGACTTGCCGAACTGCACATTCGGAAGGGGGAATGCGCTCCTGGTTCTGGCTTTCGTAGTCGTCAGGGGGCACATGTACGAACGCGGGGTCCATTCTGGTCTGAGGATTCTGTCAGAAGGACCAGAACAAAACAGGAAACCCCAGAGCGTTCGTTACAGTTCTTTATTTAGTGAAGCGTACAGGGCTAGCGGGAGACGCGATGGCTGTCGGACGTCAGCAGCGGAGCCGGGAAAGTAACTTCGGAACACGTAGCCAATCGGAGTGCGGAAGTCTGGCAGGTCGTTTACCGGGGCTGGAGAGAAGATCGTAGCGTGGGACAGAAGCAGGTCGGATCGGAGGCAGGCAGAATCAGGTAAACAGATCAAGATGGAACAGGTAATCAGGAGAGTAATACAGGGTACAAACGTAATCCTCAGACAAAGAGGTCCGGGCATAGCGTGCTTAAGAAGGGAGAATTAGCCAATCAGAGGGCGTCCACGTGATTGCTCCAGGTGACTCGAGTTAGCAATCACGACAAATATGACAAATCTTGAGTACGCCTACACCATGTTTGTTTTTTTGTATTGTTATGTATCGGATTTGATACTCTCTTTTGGCAGATGAAAAAAATAAAATTTAAATTGTGTATTTCTTATTTATAAATAGACTTATATTAAATGTTGTGCAAAAACTTACGTTTGCGTTTTGAATCTTCAATGCATATTATCGAATTAGTGCTTAAAAGGCCTATATATATTAATTTACTTATTCTGTTTAAAAACTGATTTTATGACATCAAACAATTCATAAAAAATACATAAAATGGCTGCAGTAGTTCAGAAGGTAGCAAGGTCATCTGGGACCAAAGTGGTCACAAGTTCAATTCCCGGCTCCTCAGAGTTAAATGTCGAAGTGTCCTTGGTCAAGACACCGAACCTCTAATGCCCCTGATCCGCAGGTAGGCGCCTTGTATGGATAACTCCGCTATCGGTGTGTGTGTGGGAAAATGGGTATGTGTGAAGTACATTGTAAAGTGCTTGGGAGGTCTTCAGTGACTGGTTAAAGTGCCATAAAACTGCAGTCTATAAACAACATTCTGCACATATATTTATTCATAAATGCATACAGGGAAAAATTGAGTAAGCCTATTGTAGATGTTTGATATTTGAAACTCTTTATTGGCAGATATTTAAAAAAAATCTAATCAATCTTTTTTATTCCCTCTGCCAAATTTATTTCAAAAAGTTTGCCTACCTCTGTCATAAGTGCTACGTGAGATTGACTTGATTTACTGTGAGAATAAAATCGTTTTTTGATTCCCCGTAAAAACTATATCCTCAATATAACAATGTGATTGCCATCCACCACTGTTCATGTACTTTTTGGCAATACATTGGGTTTTTGCTAGCATCTCATTTGTTTTATTTATTTGTTTGTATGCTACATTACTCTTTTTCATTCATTTATTTATTTATTCGTCTTTGAATCCATTGTCCTCACAAAGGTTGTTAGGATTATTGTTAATAATTCATTCTGCATATCCTGAGTAGCAGGGCCAGAGGGTGTTCCGGTGTTCTGATATTCCTTCCTAGGCACTCATTCCCTTCTACCAATGCCGAGTGAGCATGGACATGTACAACGCTGATTGCAACCTTTGAAAGCAGTGAGTACCTAAGGTTTTCATTTCTATTTTGCTTCAGTACTTTTTGGTAGACCCAAACACAGGAAGCAGGAAGAGGCAAGGTGTTCAAAAAACAGGTGACATTTAATAAACACCGGTCAAAACAACGATAAAACTGTCATCACTAACAAAAAAACAAATCAGAATGACACTGGAATAATGTTATGTGATCTTGACAGTGGAAAATGAATGTAGAATATCAAAACGACGAGACAATAGATGCTGTCAAAATGTCCTTATGAAGAGTCGGTTGATTTTTATTTTCCACTTTTATTTTCCACCTTCATTTGCCACCATCAAATTTTTCCGAGGTTTCTTTTGTTTTGTTTTTGGTTCTTACTATTGTTTTCGATCTTCTGTTACTTTGTTGATGATTTTGTTATTAAATGCCTTCTGTTTTTTGAGCACCTCGTCTTTTTTTTTTTTTTGCTTCTTGCTTTTGAGTCCACTGCAAAATCATAACATATTTAGTATTATAGAACTCTCACTATTTTACTGTTTTCAAAAAACTTTTAAGCTGGGTGTGTTTTTTGTGTTAGATTTCTAGCATGGTGTTCTCATCATAAAGTGCAAAAATAGGCACAATATATGCGATGTCACTGATCAATAACCCAGATTGTCTCACTTATCATAATGTTTTTATATAACATTCTAAAAAGGTAGCACTATGATTTGTAATTCTGGTGGGCCTTGTAAGTGATTACATACCTAAAGTGTACATCTCATACATACAATTATCGCTATTTGTATTTTTTCTTCAATGGATCAATATACAAAATACACAAAATAATATCTGTTTATGGTTGGTTCTCAACATTAAGTCTCTTACAAACTAGGTCAAGTCTTCTATTATTGCATCAGGAGCCCAGTATAGATACAATTAGAAATTAACATGAATTAAATGGTTTTTACATTTTGAATATTGTACATTACACATACAAGAGTAATAGTAAATTACCCTTTTTTAATAATCAAGAAAATTCATGAAAACATTCATGCTCATTTTATTATTTCTATATAATTTAATTATAAATGAGTTCAAAAAACTTAGCAATGTCATCTTTTATCATAACTAATTTGCTGGAATATTTGTTTTCTTGTTTTGTCAGTGTTTGACAAACTTTTCTGTTTTGACAAAGGGTCATGCAGTGCTTTTATTAGTTCAAAATGGTTCAATGGTCCTGCTAAGATGATCTGCAACGTAGGCCGTGTATTTGAAGTAAAAATAGAAATAAACTTTACAAGTTATTTACTTTACATAAAGGAACATCATGTTGCAACACTTTTAAAGTACATTATGTGCTCACATTTTACTTATTGATTTCCAGTTTGTTTGTTGAACCTGTATAAGCCACACCCCTCTCCCCATGCGCTGCCAACCATTCGCTAATAGTGACTAAAAACCAAATATGCACATGCAAGTTGACACCCTAATTTAAATAGTTTATTTGACAGTTGTTAATCTGCCCTGGGTGGGAGTATGATGGTAGGCAGAACATCTTCATGAGGAGAAATCATCTCCTCGTTCTCGGTGCATGAGACAGCGCCGCCATAACTGCATTCAGTTGTACTTTGTAGGTAAACATGACTTCTCTTTAGAGAATGATGCTAGTGGATTGAGGGTTGTATTTGATGCAGGAGTATTCAGCTATCAGGACACTGTGGTTCATGATCTTCAATTAATAAGCAGCGCAGTAACGCTCCCTCTTAGTATCGACAGTAAAGCTAAAAAATTGTATAATGTGTTACAATATTTTTTACTGAGAAAGTTATTTACATTCCAGGAGTGTGTTCCTTTTTCACGCAACACTGCATATGACACACCAAGGTTCTCACTATAGAGCTTCTCAAGTGCCTTCATTCTTTGACAGGTGAAGGTCAGGCCAGTTGCTTTGGACAAAATCTGTCCTAGAAACCCCGCACAGAACACTAGACAGTGTTCACATCCCATTTCACACTGAGTGGTTTTAGTGGCCTAACCTTAAGCTGCTCTCAGCTTTTGGCGAGTGGTGCAGAATAAAAATATGCAGAGGGGTAGAAAAAAGGGAACATTGGTTTTGCCTATGGTTCACTTTAAATGTGCGTATTGCTGTTTGATCTTCATACAGTATGTTAAAAACTGATACGTTTTGTCAATTTACTATTAATGTCATTCTATTATTTGTGTTACATTTCAATCACTGACAAACTATTTAATAATCAACCCAGTGCTGGGGCGTCAGGGCCTACAAGGCCTTCTCTGCTGGCCTAGACAATATCAGAATTATGTTATGTTAACCAAATGTTGTCCATCAATCCTTTGTCCGCTTCCTTACATTCCTGCCCGCTGGTTGTGATGCCTCCAGATGTGTGTTATATACAAGCATTTAACTAATCACATTTCAGCAAGGTGTTGCTAGGCTAAGAAACCTACCTGGAGGCCTTTACCAGACATGGGGACTTGAGACTTAGTGACTTGGACTCGAGTCGACTCGAGTCGCTGTTTTTATGACTTGTGACTTGACTTGGACTTGGCAATCTAAGACTCGGGACTTGACTTGTGACTTGACTTGCCCAAGAAAAAAATACTTGGGACTTACTTGGGACTTGAAGGTGAAGACTTGAGACTTACTTGAGACTTGCACATGTGTGACTTGGTCCCATGTCTGGCCTTTACAAACACTTCTGGAGGCTGTGAAGCCATATAACATCAGTGTTTAAAAAAGCTGTTGTTTAAGCAGATTAAAATCCAAAATGGCATCTGTCATCCTGCTAGCGAGCATTGGGAAACATCATGGGTTTCACCAACTATAATTGACTGGGGGGCATAATCCACCAAAGTGATCACAGCATCAGAACTTGAAGAAACCGAGTTCCGCATAGAAATATACTGTTGTATTGATTTAATAGTGAAAGTCCTGAGAATTTACAAAGCAAAAAAACTTTTCACATGCAGGAACCGTTTTTGTCCGCAGCTTTCAGCCTAGAGGTAAAACACACGAGCTTCCACTGAATAAAACACATCAGCAAGAACACTTTTTATTGTGTTTTATAATGCATGGATTGAAATGAAGACCCATTTAGTTTATTTGTGTCAACAATTACCAATATAAATGACAGTTTTTTGTTTAGAGTTGATCAATTTAGTCCAATAAACACTCAAAACAAAGAGAGAATACATCTGCAGATTTTAATCTGCCTAGGAGCCTTTGTATAAGAAATCCCCACCTGTTCTAAAGCCCCTAACCTGAGCCGTTTCCTGTCAGAAAATCTCCTAGGTTACAAAAACAGATCATCTAATGCAGGGGTCGGGAACCTTTTTGACTCAAAGAGCCATAAAAGCAAAAAATATTAATTTTATTTTGGGAAAGAGCCACACCATATATTATGAGACAAATTTAATAAATTGCTAAACCGGCGCCCCAGACAAAAGTTTAGTCTTCAGCACATTTATTTTTGATGATTTGATCAAAATTATGAAAAGAGAATAATGCCAGAGCCCCTGTCCCAAATTCAACAAACAGACCACTTTAAACTTGTCTCTTTCTTGCAATTACTCAAGATCGGTTAAACTCCTTTTGGCCCTTTTTTTTCATACATATTGGTTTCAAAACCAGATGCAAGCATTTATTTTGTAAAAACGTCACAACATTCTGAGAATAGGGAGCCTTATGTGCTTACCTTTGGCGAGAGATGGGAGGGAATGCTTGTACTTTTTGCATAGCTCCACCCATCCCTCCCACTCACCCAATCAAATGACTAAGTTCTCTTCCGGTGTTTTGGCGCATTTACAGTTCTGTGGATTCATCATAAAGTATCTGAACACTGAACACAGATTATATAGTGAACTTTTAAATAAAGGATTCTTTAGCGTTGTACAGCCAAAACGAGTTTTTTCCCCCCCCTTTTTTTGTGTGACACCTTGACTGTAAATTGTAGTGAAAAACGTGCCCTATATATACTGCGAAGTGTTACTTTTGCATTTAGCTTTGTTTGGCTTTACGTGTACCTGAATAGGATTGCAAACTCCGGTTTTGAACAAGATGGAGAAATTTTGCATGCAATCAAATTGGTCTCTGAGCCACAGATACTCATAGAAAGAGCCATATATGGCTCGCGAGCCATAGGTTCCCGACCCCTGATCTAATGCAAGGGTCGGGAACCTGTGGCTCGCAAGCCAGATATGGCTCTTTTCATGAGTACATATGGCTTGGAGATAAAATTATACATATGCAAATCTCGTTTATAGCGTTCCAATTCTGATAAGCGCAGTCGAGTCTAGTGCACGAACAGCCGATGTAACTATATTAGCAAGTTCAGTTCAATCAAGTATATAAAGACCATCCTCTCCACTACAGTTTACAGCCAAGGTCTTACACCTCCAGACAGCGTTTTGGCTGTATGTCGCCAAGGAATCCTTTATTAGAAAGCTCGTTCACTGTTGAGACACTACATGATGAGAAACTGTAAATACCCAGAAAAGCCAGCCTATCACACAGAGCAGTAGGGTGGGCTGAGCTATGCACACAGTGCGCTTCTCTCTGCCCAGCGCCGTCGGCACAGAAGATAAAAATATCAGTACAATGAAGGTAAAAATGAGAGATCGTAAGTAATTGTGTGAGGAAGAGTAGTTCTAAAGTGGTTAATTTGTTGAAAGGGGACACAGGCTCTGGCGCTATTATGATTTCATAAATGTTATGCCTTTGGGTTGGCCATGGTCAATAATTTTTGTGTTTTTTGCTACTTTTTCCTTTTTTTTTTCTTTGTAAGTGTTTGTCTGCTGTCTGTCACCCCTCTCAAGGGATATGACCAGCGCAGATGGATAGATAACTGTTATCAAAGCATCTACTTTAACATAGTGAAATAAAATGCACTGAAAAATTAGACCTCGAGAGAGGGTGTGGTGGTTTTGTCATAAATATACGGTATGGCCCTCTCAAAAAAATGAAATCAATATATTTGGGCCAACTCCTGCAGGTGTGGGATTTAAAGAACAGCAAATAGCAAATACTTTATTGTTTCCTTTTGTTAATTATTGATTGATGCTAGACAAAAAAAACACAAAAGAAAACAGCAACCAGAAACCAGCAAACCAGCAACATGATTGGCTGATAGTAATGATGTAAATTGATCATAATAGTCAAAACAACGGGCAACAGTCCGCAATGATGGTCAGAATAACTGGCATCCTATGTGTTGGGAATTAATTATCAAAAAGTACCGTTTACCAAATTGTTCAAATTAGTTATCTGACTCCATTAACCAATCGCAACCTACATTCACCCAACAATTTATGCACGCTCGTTTCTTGAGGGAAAAATTAACAGGAAAGCCGACGGTTTCACACGAGGGCAGATTTATTTTCCCTAACAATTTAACTAAGTGTACTCCAAAAAGTGTACTCGAAAACGGACGAATTAGTGATGTTGGCGTCTGTGGGAAGCCTTCTTCTGATGTCCTTTAGCTTTCTCCTATTGGCCATCTTCTCCCCGCGTAATGGCGTGCCGGCTCCTCCCATGGGCGTGCCATGGAAGCCCTCCGGGCTTTACCATCTCGTAGACGAGTGTCCCAATGTTTGGGGTACTCAAAACAACACAGAGTGTTTCTACGTCATCAGGGCCTTTGTGCTGATTATCTTATCAGCAGTAAGTCCCGTTCCTGCCGTTCCTGTAAACAACATTTTTCACCTGCCTGCCCTGACCTTGTACTACAGCCCAGTCAGTGAATATATTTTGCAATAAATGTAATTTGTATTAAATCGTATAAAATCCTTTATAGTCAAATGTATAAAATCCTTCATATGAAATCTCTGTATGCAGGTTACATTATTAAAAATGAAATAAAATACCAACTTTCACACATATTGAATAAAATACACAAACCTAAATCCCCAACTAATGAGATTCCTTGTATATAATTGGATAATCATTTCGCCGCCAAACTATACCTGATTCAGTGTCTTTTTAGGACATCTGTTGTGCGATTACATATTAATAAGTAGTTTTGGCACAATTAATTACCCTTTTGCCACCATTACAAGCATGATTAGCACATATACCCTCATTGAATATAAATAAGCACTCGCACTTAAGCTGCATGTAAAAAGGGAACATTTTTTTGCCCGTTTTTTTCTTTATATTATCAATTCACTCCATTCGCAATGCAGCAAAGCATGATTAATCTCTCTGAGGACTTCATTCCAATTGTTAACAGCATAATTCTTTGTGTTTTTTCTTTTTCTTTTTCAGGGCTTTTATGTGCATTTTGGTAGAACATGTCATTTAACAAGTGAGGGCTGTTATCCGGAAGAGCACAACAACAACCTATTTATCTTGTTTTTCTTGCTAGTGACAACATCGCGATGGCCCGAGTGATCTTATTGCCTGCTTTTATCGCAGCCGATGCACAATATTCCCCCTCTCGGCTATTTGTTCTGCGGCCACGTATAGCTGACATATTGCAAAACCTGCTCTAAATGTAGCCCTTGTCCGTGGGTTTGTTATTTCATTTTGTCAGCCTTCTGGTGTCTTTATTAAGAGCTTTGACAGTCCAATTTTAACATGCTGAACATTTAGCACAGAACATATTACGTAAAGGGCTGGATATTGTAACTAACATTGTATTTATTTGTCTATTATGTAAATAAACACAGAGCAGGGCAGCCTCTGGCTATTGGATGTAAGCAATGTGCTTTTTACATTTTAAACCCATTGGTAGGTGTGGGAGTTTTGAGATAGCTCCAGCTGCTTTATGAGTGGTGTCTGGCTTTGTCAACATGAAGTGGACCTAATTTCAAACTGGATCTGATTTTCTTCTTGTGCTTCTCTGGCTGTTGTCTATGGGGCCTGATTTGACCCGGCAGCCGCATACTTGTCACCATGCGCTACACAGTAAGCCTGCAGTGGAGACATTGAGGTGATACAAATCTGCATGGGTATGTTGTCTGAAGACGTCACATGAATCGTCAGTTTTCCATTAATGTGTTACTTCATCATATCCAAACCTTCCACTTCATGCTCACTCTTTATAAGTGAACAGCACCAGATATAAATTACCTTTACTATAAGTTGTGGTCTTTTTCTGCTGCTGAACAACTTTCATCAAAGGAAACGTGTTCGTGCATCTGTGCATACTTCATTGAAGCAAAGCTTAGGGGTCCCACGGGGGTAATGCCATATAATAAAATGCATCTCATGGATGCACAATACAAATCCCTGCAAAGTTGTCCTCAGCTTTTGGAGTTATTGATTACGGTTTTAATGTTTTTCAAAATGGAACCTGTCAGTTTCCTGTGACTGAGAATTACAGTGGTCTCTTATCAGTATTTTAAGAAAGTTTTTTTTTTTAATTATTTTATTTATTTAATAACATGTATCACTAGCTGCAAGAGGGCTGAACTTGTTATGTGTCTGGATTGGCTCACCACGGTCAGCAAGCCGTTTAGGGCTAATGCTAACCGGACGAGTAGCATCACTACAACCCACGCTAGTAGTGGTGTCCGCGGCACATAACATTTTCCTTTTAAATTGTGTTAGCATAGCATACTTTTACATTGTTCTTCATGATATTATTTTGAGCATGCCAGCCTTGTTTCCTGCTTTTTTGCATATGGGTCCACCACAATGTCATAGGTGTGTATGTGTGAGCATCTGCACAAATGTATACTACTCTGCACTCAACAAACACGACATGTTAAAAAAGGAATCATACAGTTCCAAAAACAAATCAAGGTAGTGAACCCAGTTTAAAATAGCACTCCACACTGTTGTCAAGATGCAGCCCATTATGCCATCATCGGGGCTGAATTGACCTAGAATTCCTGCTGAGTTTTCAATAAGCGCTTTCTTATGGAAGGGGCAAACTGCAAAGGCTTATATCTTAAAAAAGCAGTTGCTTGCTACTTTAAACTGGCAGAAGTTGTGGCCTATGGACTCATGATGACATGATAATGATTTTTTTCATTATCTGCACCGCTCATCCTTAGTAGGGTCGCGGGGGTGCTAGAGCCAATCCGAGCTATTTTCAGGCAGTGGGCAGGGGATACCCTGAACTGGTTTCCAGCCAATCGCAGGGCATACAGAGACAGACACCCATTCACTCACTCATTCCAGACATGGGGACTTGAGACTTAGTGACTTGGACTCGAGTCGACTCGAGTCGCTGTTTTTATGACTTGTGACTTGACTTGGACTTGGCAATCTAAGACTCGGGACTTGACTTGTGACTTGACTTGCCCAAGAAAAAAATACTTGGGACTTACTTGGGACTTGAAGGTGAAGACTTGAGACTTACTTGAGACTTGCACATGTGTGACTTGGTCCCATGTCTGACTCATTCACATCTAGGGACAATTTAGACCGGCCATTTAACCTGACATGCACGGTTTTGGAATGTAGGTGGAAACCGGAGTGCCCGGAGAAAACCCACACAGCACAAGGAGAACATGCAAACTCCACACAGGAAGGTTTGATCCCATGAATTCGGAACTGTGCCGCACACATGCTAACCACCGCACTGCCATGCTGCCCCAACAGGTTTTAATTTAAAATAAATGATAATGATAAAATTTTGGGTGTACTTTATGATAATAACATGATATACAACTGGTGCTTTAGAACATCATTAAGGAGTGAATTCAGTGCCCAAATAAACAGTGAGATGACTCAGTTTTGTTTAAATCAAATATAATCTCTTGTCTGAAATACATTTGGAACCCTTAAAAACATGGTTCGACATGGTCCAGCGGATGGTGCTCACGGTTTCCCAAACAAATTAATTCGAAATAGCCTTACATTGTGTCTAGCATTTATCATTACAGATGTAATACTCTAAAAATTGTGTATTTTTAGCTTTAGTTTGTCGATTTTGCAGTTCATTTATATTGATAATGATGGATCAATCCACAAGGGAAAAAAACATACATACATCCATTATCTGCACCACTTATCCTCAGAAAGGTCGCGGGGATGCTTGAGCCCATCCCGGTCGACTTTGGGCAGTGGGCAAGGGACACTCTGAACTTGTTGCCAGCCAGTCGCAGGGCACACCAAGGAACAATTTGGACCAGGGGTGTGTGAGAGGCAGCACATGAGTTTGTGCTGACATAAAATCTGTCAAGTGTGTAAAAATCTAGAATTGTTTTGTATTTTACAAATTAGCTTTTCTAGATCTGTGAATATTTTAATCTATACTTCATGTGTTTATCAGGGATAACCTGCAAAACAAATGAAATTACTAATTACTAAAATACTTGGTGCTTGATGTTTTATTTATAATGATAAGATATCATTAAAGAAACAAAAATTCTGTAGAGCCGTTTGGGATACAAAAAAGCCGGCTTTTCTTAGAGAGCCATGCCAAAAGAACTGGATTTCAGAATAGAGCTATGTAGGCATTCATTGACCCACTATACACCAATTGAGCGTTACATATCAGAGCTTTACCTCTTCAGAGAAGAGGACACTTTAAGACAGAGCTCAGCAACTTTTTTGACCCAAAGAGCCATCGTATCAAAATCTTTTGATTATTTTTGGAGAGAGCGCAATGCCATATATTATAAGGCCAAATTTAGCACAACCACCAAACTCACTCTCTAAGCAAAAGCTAAATTTTCAGCACATTTTATTTCTCTGACTTTGACAAAGTTTATGAAATCATCATAATTAGCTCGGTGATCTTTGGGATAGGGTGCCCGCCCCGAGATTGGGAGGTTGCTGGTTCGAGCCTCGGCAGGATCATACCTAAGACTTACAAAATGTATACCCATTGCCTCCCTGCTAGGCGCTCAGCATTAGGGGTTGGAATTTGGGGGTTTGGTCACCTAATGACTCCCAACAAGCTGTTCCAACACATCAGTTGAGTTAAGAAAGGGAGCTAGGAATCCCCTCCTCTGTATCAATCTCCCAAAAAGTGTTAAAAATGTGAATGTGTTCTTGACTCTAGCCGCCTCCCACAGTATATATGGTGATAAAAATAAGTATGTGAACACCCAGCTTTTAGAAATCATTGAGGGGTCTGAAATTTTCTTTGTAGATGCATGTCCACTGTGAGAGATTAACTAAAAAGAAAAATCAAAAAATCACAATGCTTGATATTTTAAATGAAATTAAATGAAATGATCTGCATTTATATAGCGCTTTTCAAGTCAATTACTTCCCAAAGCGCTTTACAATGTGCTCCACATTTCCCAATAGCGGCCTTGTATTGCAGCCATGTAAGACGCTAACCTGCTTGTTGGGGGTATTAGGGGTTCAGTGTCTTACCCAAGGACACTTCGACATGTAACACGGACAAGCCGGGATTCGAACTGGGATCCCTTGATCCCAAGACGAGCGCTCTACCTCCTGAGCTACTATGTATTTGTGTAATATAACGGGCAGTACGGCGATACAGTGGTTAGCGCGTGTGCGACACAGTTCTGAGATCATGAGATCGAAACCTCCTATTTGGAGTTTGCATGTTCTCCCCGTGCTTGCATGGGTTTCCTCCGGGCACTCCTTGTCCTCCCACATTCCAAAAACATGCACGTTAGGTTAATTGGCCGGTCCAAATTGTCCCTAGGGGTGAATGAGCGAGCAAGTTGTCTGTCCCTGTGTGCCCTGCGACTGGCTGACAACCAGTTCAGGGGGACCACTGCCCGAAGATAGTTGGGATGGGCTCCAGCACCCTCGCAACCCTACTGAGGATAAGCGGTGCAGATAATGGATGGATGGAAGGATTTGTGTAATGTAGCTGAAAATAAGTATTTTAACATTAAGGAAATAAATTGTAATATTTGGTACAGTGGTCAAACGTTTTCTGGAGTTTTTCACCAGGTTTGCACACACTGCAGGAGGGTTCTTGGCCCACTCCTCCACACACATCTTCTCTAAAATGGATTGGTCTCTCAGGAACTGTCCTCTCATGGTTCAGATTTTACCTCTCAGATAGGACGCACTGTGTTAAATATGGCGAAATCACATCTGAGCCCTTTAGTGTTACCTGTGGTGTTCCGCAGGGTTCAGTACTTGGCCCCCTTCTTTTCAGCATTTACATGCTTCCATTCGATGATATTAGTAGCAAGTATAATATCAGTTTCTATTGCTACGCAGATGACACTCAACTATATCTTCCGTTGGAGGAATCTGCCACACTAAAGTGTGGAAATTTGGAGGCTTGCCTCACTGACATAAAAGAGTGGATGTCACTCAATTTCTTGCGTCTTAACACTGAAAAGACAGAAATGTTGGTTATTGGTCCATCTAAATGCCGTGACTTGTTCTCAAAAACTGCTGTGAACATTGACATATGTCACATCACACAGAGTTACTCAGTTAAAAATTTAGGTGTCATATATCTGTCCTTTCAAACACACGTGAAGAACATTACTAGAACCGCTTTCTTCTATCTTCGCAACATTGCTAAAATTCGTCCTATGCTGTCTCCGTCGGATGCGGAGCTTATAACTCACGCGTTTGTTACTTCCCTTCTCGACTACTGTAATGCACTGCTCTCTGGTCTCCCGGAGTCCAAAATCAATCAGTCTTCAGCTTGTACAAAATGCTGCAGCGAGGCTTTTAACAAAGACAAGAAAGTCTGATCACATTACGCCGATTTTAGCTAACCTGCATTGGCTCCCTGTTAGCCTAAGATATGATTTCTAGGTTCTCTTGGTATTATGCAAAATCCTACATGGACTTGCTACCTCATATCTTTCAGACTTGATTTCCCCCTATGTTCTGGTCTGGAGCCTTCGTTCTGAAAGCGCTGGTCTGCTGTTGATCCCAAGAGCCAAGAAGTGTTCCGCTGGTTCGAGAGCGTTCTCCATCCGGGCCCCGGTGCTGCGGAATGCTCTTCCCCCTGAGATTTGATCTGCAACCTCGGTGGAAATGTTTAAATTTAAGCTTAAAACACTTCTACTCTATAGCATATGAATAACCTATATTTTTGTTGACAATATCTCTGTTTTATTTGTAATTGCAACATCCATTGCAGCCTGGTCATCCTGAAAGGGGGATTAACACATGTGCAGTCCCTTCTCAAGGTTTCTTCATTTTCCTCATGTTGAGGTTTTTGAGTTTTTCCTTGCCCTCATGTTGGTTTCAGATTAGGGGATGGTGTAATAATAGTCTGAAATAATAGTCTGTGCAATAACCTGTGCAGCCCTTTGAGACTATTTGTGATTAAGGGCTATACAAATTAAAATGACTTGCCTTGACTCTATATCAGTCAGGTTTCTGGGCTGTCGCTGAGAAACACAGAGTTTGAGTTCCCTCAAATGACTTTTGATTGGGTTTTCAGGTCTGGAGACTGGGTGGGCCATGCTAGAACATTGATCTGCTTCTTACGGAGCCACTCCTTGGTTTTTCTGGCTGTTTGGTTAGGGTTTTTGTCGTGTTGGAGGACCCAGCCACGACCCTACTTAAATGCTCTGACTGAGGTAAGGAGGTTGTTTCCCAAAATCGCACAATACACAGCCCCAGTCATCCTCTCTTTAATGCAGTGCACTCGTCCTGTCCCATGTACAGAAAACACCCCCATGCTTTACAGTAGTAATGGTGTTCTTTGTATTGTACTCTTCATTCTTCTTCCTCCAAACACGCTTAGTGGAATTATGACCAAAATTTAAATTTTGGTCTCATCTGACCAGAAAACTTTTCCCATGACTCCTCTAGATCATCCAAATGGTCACATGCAAACTTAAGACGGGCCTTGACATGTGGTGGTTTAAGCAGGGGACTCTTTCGTGCCATGAATGATCTCAAATGACGTCTTTGCGTATTACGTACAGTAACCTTGGAAACGGTGATCCCAGTTCTTTTTAGGTCATTGACCAACTCCTGTCGTGTAGTTCCGGGCTAATTCCTCACCTTTAGAATTATTAAGACCCCACGAGGTGATATCTTGCAAGGGGCTCCACTCCAATTGAGATTGACCGTCAAGTTCAGCTTCTTACATTTTCTAATGATTCCTCAAACAGTGGATCTTTTTTAACAAAGCAGCTTGGCAATTGCTCCGTAGCCCTTTCCACCCTTGTGGAGGTGTACAATTTTGTCTCTGGTGTCTTTGGACAATTCTTTGGTCTTTGCGATGTTACAAGTTTAAGTCTTACTGATTGTATGAGGTGGAAGGGTGTCTTTATGCAGCTAATAATAATAACAATAATAATAATAATGCATTTTATTTAAAAGCGCCTTTCAGGCCACCCAAGGACACTGTACAGACAATGAAAAAATACAATTTAAAAAGTTGTAAGCGAAATAATGAATAAAAACAAGACATAAAATCATAAAAACATAGGAAATGGAGAAGCTATGTGTTGTAGGCAGTCCTGAACAGGTGTGTTTTTAGACGGGACTTAAGTGGAGAGAGGTGTGCAGTTTTGGAGGTCCGGAGGTAGATTGTTCCAAAACTTGGGAGCAGCGCGACTGAAGGCTCTGGCTCCCATGGTGCTCAGGTGGGCAGGGGGCACTGACAGTCGGAGGGAGGACGAGGATCTGAGGGAGCGAGTGGGGACGTGCACCTGGAGAAGGTCGGACAGGTAAGGAGGAGCCAGGTTGTGAATGGCCATATGTGTATATAGGATCAGTTTGTAGCTGATGCGATGCTGAACAGGAAGCTAGTGTAGCTGTTGGAGAACGGGGGTGATGTGCTGCTGGGAAGATGTTTTTGTGATGATGCGAGCAGAGGCGTTTTGAACCAGCTGAATTTTATGGAGGGACTTTTGAGGAAGGCCGAAGAGGAGAGCATTGCAGTAGTCAAGGCGGGATGTGACAAGACTGTGGACAAGAATAGCAGTGGTGCGGGGGGTGAGGGAAGGGCGGAGTCTGGTAATATTGCGGAGGTGGAAATAAGCAGTGCGGGTGATAGTGTTGATATGTGAGTGGAAAGTAAGCATGCTATCCAGAATGACACCCAGACTCTTGACCTGGGGGGAGGGGGACACTAAGGAGCTGTCAATGTTGAGAGAGAAATTGTTTACTTTGGATAAAGTGGATTATTATTATTATTATTATTATTATATTATATTAAAATCGTATCAACATCGTGATGTGACGTGAGCCGGTAGTGAAACCGCAAAGCAATGCAGTTTTTTCAGCAATTGTAGTGAGTGATGGAATTTTGGCCAACCACAATTGTTATTGTTCGAGTTTTAAAAGTGCCGAGCAATCAGAGGCAAGTTTTAATAATAGCACAAGCCAATGAACGCGATTCAAGCACCACACTATGCCACACCCACGGTGTGAGCTCAAAGAGTGTCATGGTGGACTCCGTAAACATAGTCCCAGAGTCAACGAATGAGAAGGAAACAAAGCTTGCGCCGAAGAAGGGCAGCACAGCACCTTTTTTGGTTTTGACGAACGGACTTCACTGGGGAGCCAAGGGTGCGCCAGCCTGCAAAAGTTTGGGAACCATTGATCCAAAGGACACTGGGTGACCACCGTACCATGTGAAATTTTGAGAAAAGTAAAATTAATATATTTCTAGCAGATGTCACCACACTGAATTGTCAAATGTCTTGAAGCACTAAATATTTGCTTAAATGGTACAGAACGCAGGGATGAAGCGGCGCAGTGCCTCACCACATTGATTCATGGCATATGCTTCATAATAGTGAACCATTTTTTAGCACATTGATTCAAGTCAGGCAGCACGGCGGCACAGTGGTTAGCGCGTGTGCGGCACAGTTCTAAGGTCTTGGGAACCTCCTTTGTGGGTTCAAATCCAGCTACCGGACTTCCTGTGCGGAGTTTGTATGTTCTCCCCGTGCTTGCGTGGGTTTCCTCCGAGCACTCCGGTTTTCTCCCAAATTGTCCCTAGGTGTGAATGAACGAGCGAGTTGTCTGTCCCTGTGTGCCCTGTGATTGGCTGGCAACCAGTTCAGGGTGTCCCCTGCCCACTGCCCGATGATTGCTGGGATGGGCTCCAGCACCCCCGCGACCCTACTGAGGATAAGCGGTGCAGCCAATGAGATGAGATGAGATGATTCAAGTCAAGTCAAGTCATTTTTATTTGTATAGCCCTTAATCACAAATAGTCTCAAAGGGCTGCACAGGTTATTGCACAGACTATTATTTCAGACTATTATTACACCATCCCCTGATCTGGAACCAACATGAGGGCAAGAAAAAAACTCAAAAACCTCAACATGAGGAAAATGAAGAAACCTTGAGAAGGGACCGCACATGTGGTATCCCCGTTTTAGGATTACCAGGCAAAGGATGTTGCAATTACAAATATTACAGAGATATTGTCCACAAAACGTATAGGTTATTCATATGCTTTAGAGTAGAAGTGTGTTTTAAGCTTAGATTTAACCATTTCCATTGAGGTTGCAGACCGGATCTCTGGGTGAAGAGCATTCCACAGCACCGGTGCCCGGATGGAGAACGCTCTCGAACCTGCGGAACATTTCTTGGCTCTTGGGATCACCAGTAGTGATTCTCCATCACTAACCCCAACAGGTTTTCCATTTCCTACTTTGAAGCCTGAATTCGATCTCAAACCATTAATTCGACTAAGCTTAACTTCAAAACCTTTTGAGTATAGAAGGGTAACCCGATTCCTATCACCAGGATCATTAACAAGCTATTGCCAGCTTGCTAACGATAATTTGCAGAAGAAGAGAAAACCACAAAAAACATGTAGGACGTGAAAACCTTGATAATCAGGTTGCTGATCTCTGCTATTGAGCCTTATAGTTATGAGACCTGAACAAATGCTTGTAACAATTCTTTAAAAACCAAACCTTGGGTTGAAGGCATACTTTGAACCTTGAATCGTATCTAAAACTCCAACTTCGCCCATCTGAGCTTTAAAGCCCATTCTGACACCTTGATCTGAAACCTGATAATGTTATTGTATTTTAATATTGGATGCCTTCAAATGAAATTTTATAGGATTCCAATTCGTAATTTTGACTATTAATGCAATCAGGATTCAGGGCTAACCACTCTACTGAGACAGCTCTGATTAAGGTAACCAATGAACAGTTGGTGAATACGGCCAAACCGACGACTTGCCAGTTCGACCCGCTTCCAGGTTCACTTATTAAAGGTCTCTTTGGCGTTCTTGCACCTTCAGTTCTAAATATTTTAAACATATCACTCTCCTCAGGTGTAGTTCCAGCTGCTTTTAAGTCCGCCGTCATTAAACCCACACTGAAACGACCCAACCTTGATCCAGAAAACTTATGTAATTATAGACCTGTGTCAAACCTACCATTTCTTTCTAAAATACTTGAAAAAGTAGTGGCACAGCAGCTGAATGATTTCATGTCCGAGAACAATCTCTTTGAATCAATGCAATCAGGATTCAGGGCTAACCACTCTACTGAGACAGCTCTGATTAAGGTAACCAATAATCTCCTACGGGCAATGGACTCGGGCGCATCATCACTTTTGCTGCTGCTGGACCTTCGTGCTGCATTTGACACAGTGGACCATAATATCTTGCTAGAACGGTTGGAAAAATGGATTGGTCTCTCAGGAAACGTCCTCTTATGGTTCAGATCCTACCTCTCAGATAGGACACACTGCATTAAATATGGCGAATTGACATCTGAGCCCTTTAGTGTTACCTGTGGTGTTCCGCAGGGTTCAGTGCTTGGCCCCCTTCTCTTCAGCATTTATATGCTTCCACTAGGTGATATTATCCGCAAGTATAATATCAGTTTCCATTGCTACGCAGATGACACTCAACTCTATCTCCCGATGGAGGAATCTGCCACACTAAACTGTGGAAATTTGGAGGCCTGCCTCACCGAGATAAAAGAGTGGATGCCACTCAATTTTCTGCGTCTTAACTCTGAAAAGACTGAAATGTTAGTTATTGGTCCATCTAAGTCCCGTGACTTATTCTCTTAAACCGCTGTGAACATCGACAATTCCCACATCACACAGAGCGACTCACTTAAAAATTTAGGTGTCATATTTGACCCCGAACTGTCCTTTCAAACACATGTGAAGAAAATTACTATAACCGCTTTCTTCCATCTTCGTAACATTGCTAAAATTCGTCCTATACTTTCTCAGTCGGATGCAGAAATCATAATTCACGCGTTTGTTACCTCCCGTCTCCATTACTGTAATGCACTACTTTCCGGTCTTCCGATGACCAGACTCAAGAGTCTTCAGCTGGTACAAAATGCTGCAGAGAGGCTTTTAACTAGGACAAAAAAGTACGATCACATCACCCCAATTTTGGCTAACCTGCATTGGCTCCCTGTTAGCCTTAGATGCGATTTTAAGGTTCTCCTATTACTATACAAAATCATACATGGACTTTCCCCCTCATATCTTTCAGATCTGATTTCCCCCTATGTCCCGGCCCGAAGCCTTAGTTCCGAGAGCGCCGGTCTCCTGGTGATCCCAAGAGCCAAGAAGTGTTCCGCTGGTTCGAGAGCGTTCTCCATCCGGGCACCGGTGTTGTGGAATGCTCTTCCCCCTGAGATCCGATCTGCTGCCTCAGTGGACATGTTTAAGTCTAAGCTTAAAACTCACTTCTACTCTATAGCATATGAATAACCTAAATTTCTTATATGTAATAACTTGTGAAGCCCTTTGAGACTATTTGTGATTAAGGGCTATACAAATAAAACTGACTTGACTTGACATGTCCACTGTTCGTGGTTTTGATTATCACATCATTATTGCTATCGGCTGATTATGTTTTTCTTCTTCAATATTCCACACCCTTTACACGAATCCGCTTGTGTAACCTAGGGGATGTAATAAAAAAAGAAGGCTCAGGGGAGGGCCATCAGCACAAGTTGGACTTTCTTAAATGAACCCTTCTAGCCTTATTCTCCTTGTTAGTTAAATATCGATTTTTGTATTTTCACCTTATTTTGAATGTCTACTTAATTTTAAACTTGGCCAATGTTAGAATCTTTACCCAAATTTGCTCAACTCCTCTTTTGATTGTGATCCTTGATACCCAAGTCCATGCTTGAAACTAGAATAGCTGTGAACCATTTGAGGAAAATCCTTTAGAGCATCATAACGTCTCCAACTAATTCACACCCAAACCAATATGAAGACGAGCTTGCGAGGGTGCCGGTGTTAGTGTGATGATGTCACAGCTCAGGGGGTCAAAGATGAGACAGGCTTACTTCAAAATGTGTTATCTCGGAAAATTGTTTGAATATACTGATGAAGCATATATTTGTATTATGCAAAAAAACTATTCTCTCAAATGTATACGTTTTGGAATCGGGTTATCCCTTTAAAATATAGACATCATTGCCAATCTCTTTGAACCATCTCAGATTTCCAAAAAAGCTTGACATGTGATTAGTTGAAATATGTAACTGTGTTAAATTGTACTTGTGATGTTGATGTAAGAGGCTTTGAGTGAAGCACAAGAAGGTTGCAGGACTTAGCCACCTCTCACCCCCTTCCACTTTTCTTCTCTTTATGAAAGCTTGAACGCTTCGCTCAGCATCTTCCCCTTTGACCTTGTCCCCTGACATATCGTCCTCTCACACTCCTACACTACTCGGCATCCATTTTTAATGGCGCTCGATGAGGGGGCCATTCAGGATATGAAATCTCTATGTTTCAATAATGCTTGGGTCTCATACATTAAATTGTCAAAACACACGTGGGCAGAACAGGGAAATGCTGATGTTTTATTTAAAAAAAAAAAATCCAGTTTTTGCACCAGTACTTTTAACTTTTAAACTGTGATTGTAATCAATCAGTAGTGCCCTGGAACAAGAATATCCTTACTATTATTTGAATTAGAAAAGAGTATCACAAATTTTGAACCAAAGAACGCAAATGATTGAAAGCTGCATGCACAAATTTAAAGGTGGGGTACGTTCTGTCCTTAGGGCCCGGTCACACAGCCGTTTGCGTCTGTATCACGGGTAAAATTTTGCGGGTTTTTTTTTTGCCCATGGTTGCCCGCGATGGAAAATGCGCAAAATTGGCCAACCCGCTGTTCATCGGTAGTATGCCCGCAAAACAGACGCCGGCGACTGTTCCGCTTCCTCATCGCGTCATTTCTGCGTCATTTTCTCGTGTGGACCACGGGTATAAAAGCTCCCGAGCCGGTGTTGTGCCCAAATCCGACTCCTACGCAACAACCCCCCCGTCGTTCCGCGTCATTTCCGCGTCATTACCTCGTGTGCCGCCCGCGGTTAACACGTGCTCAAAGTTTTGAGCAGCTCAAAACTTTTTCGCGCGGCCAACCGCGTGTGAATTTCCGACCACGAGTAAAGCACTGCTGTATCTCGTCTATATGGCGGTCTCAAAGCGTCCAACAGCGCCCAACAGCATCTGCTTCACGGCCAGAAAATTCTGGCCGTGGTTCAGCCTCGATACGCCCGTGAAAGGCTGTGTACCCGCGCTCTAAAGAATTGAGCAGCGCAAAACTTATTCGCGCTGCCACCCGCGCGCGAATTTCCGACCGCGCGTTAAGCACTGCTGTATCTCGTCTGTATGGCGATCTCAAAGCGTCCAATAGCGTCCGCCTCACAGGCAGAAATTTCTGGCCGTGATTCAGCCGCAAACGGCTGTGTGACAGGGCCCTTAGAATGTTTAGAGTAGAATATTCTTTGTATTATGTATGTGTTAACAATGCCCACTAAGTTCAATGAGCTTTCATAAAATAAAAGAAACCGACCATTTGCTTTTATCTTAATTTTATCAGAGCTGTTCAGGGGTTGCAACACATAAGAAAGAAGGAAAGGGGGGAACACGGGGGACTGATTTTATGCACGCATTCACAGTTTTTGCTTAGTGTGGCATGAAAATGGTGAAAGTTACAAAAATACTGTTTCAAATACGGTCCAAACGCCAACCCAAGACCAAACAGCGATTTAAAAAAAAAAGAAGCGTTTGTTATTGCGTGTCTGAGAAATGCACATACTGATACTGGCCACACAAGCAGCTAGACAGAGATTGCATTGATGATGGCCTCAGCAAGCACACAGTTATTATTCTGAGATTTACGGTAACTAATCGAAGTTAAGTGGTTTGGCATTGATGTTTTATAGTTTTAAGTTAAGTTAAAACTATGAAAAGTCTAGCTCATATGAATACATTGGTAATCAATGGGAAATGTCATGTTCTAATTTATATTATACGTAAATTCGTGGGCCCACTGCCAAAATATACCTAGGATGGGCTCCAGCACCGCCACAACCTTAGTGAGGATAAGCAGTGCAGAAAATGTATGGATGAGAGTTGGGACGAAGACAAACGTAAGCTTTTCCCCCATCAGCCCCTTTTCCTTCTCTTTTAATTTCAACAGAATTGATGAACAGATAGAAAGAATAAAATGTCAAAGGAAAAAAAAAAAAAAAGATTTGATCCAACTAGCCAAAACGTTTATAACAATGCATTGACCTTTAAACTTTTATCGAGGCGTGTCAGGCAACTTGTCTTCAATTTCTGAGGTGGCAGGACTTAAAACCCTTTCACATTGCATATGGTGTATATGAAAGAATGGGGGCTGCTTCTCATTTCTTCCATATTTACATGTGCTGATGTCAAAACCAACCCTTAAAAATGAATGTTTTATTGATAAAGATGGCCTTGGGTTATATTTTGATTAAATTATTCGTACTAGTCCACACAAAAATGCTTCTGGTGAAAAAATTCAATGGGTGGGTTTACATGCAGTTAATACTCGGATGGAAACCGACTATACCATCATGTAAAGCCGTATGAATACGGACAGAAATCCGATTACAATTTTAGTCCAACTGCAAGTATTTCGTGTGCAACGGTGTAGCTTCCGATTCCGAAAGTAATCCAATTGCTTGCGCCCATGCAGAGTTCCTCCATCCAGGATATTTCTTTTTTGTTGCATAGCAGAACTGTAGACAAACGGACACTCTGGCTTACTTCCTAAAACACCTTTATGTGGGTTGGTTCATTTCTCTGGGACATTTCAGTTTTATTTTTGCCCCCACGGAGAAAAGGCTACCACTCATAGACAGTGGAAGGCCTCAGTATTATTCATCCATAAGCCGTGTAAGTCATTGCTTTTGGCAAGTCACCTACTAAGCACACCTTGTAAACAAATGGGATGCTCCTTCTAAGCACACTTTTTGAGATGCGGCAATGGAGCTCACTTTTTAAACGCGGATGAAACAAGCACAGTAATGTCAATTCTTGGTGAGTGACTTGTATAAAATTATTTGCATAATGTCTGAAGTAAAAGGCAGAAACCATGTCATTTTGCAGAATGATGTCACTTTTACTTCGCCCTTGTAATCGAGACACTCGTAAACGCCAAGTATACAAGGTTTTTGTATATATAGTGGATATTCCTTTGTCACCAGGCTTGTAAACGATTTATTCGAATTACTCAAAAAATGACTTCTGTCACCAGTACGACTCTTCCCTACACACAAAAGTAGTGAATGACAACATCAGTGATTGAACAGCTTCTTGTTAACAAGTACCCTCTTGCACATAGGTCTTAAGTAATGTAGTGCTTTGAGAGGTTTGTGTTCCAGCACATCACATGATGACACCACCTTGGTCAAATTCGTAGGGATAAGGCAGCAAACAGAAAAGAGGCGAAGATGCTGACAATGAGGTATTTGAAAAATGTACTAATACTTCACACCAAACGATTCAATAAAGTCATACTCGACTTTAGGATGACAATCATTGACCCAGTTCCTTTCATAAACGGAGAATGTGAAGAGGGAATTCCCTTTTTCCTGGGCGTGCACATCTCCGATGACCTCTCCTCATCTGCCAATAGCAGAGCTGGGCACGGAAGGGCAAGCAAGGACCCTACTTTGAGAATGGTCTTTAGGAAAACAACCTGGACAGAAGCTGCTGGTGTCCTTTTACAAAGCAACTGTGGAGAGCATTCTGGCATACAGCTTCACATTAAGGTATGTTGGGAGCATGGCAGCAATAAGAAAAAAACAGAAGATCATCGCCTGCCCAGTCCGGAGGACACTGCCGTATTGCGATACCGCAGCAGAACTATCAACATGATAAAGGACTATTCTGACCCCGGCCACAACTTCTTTGACCTGTTACCTGTTGCTGCTGGAAATGTGAATTTCCCTTCGGGGATGAATAAAGTATCTATCTATCTATCTATCTATCTATCTATCTCTCTATCTCTCTATCTCTCTATCTCTCTATCTCTCTCTCTATCTATCTATCTATCTACCCTCTGGCAGGTGCTACAGGTCAAAACCCACATAAATGGCAACCCCACTACCCGAGAGAAGCATTTGATAACACTGGCCACCATTATTATTTATTTATTTTTTTTTAAGCTTTTGAATGTTGTATGGATTTCTATAACTGACTTAGGATATTTTTGCACCGCTGGATCAGGAAATAGCACCAATTTGTCTTTATCAGGTTTGTGTGCTAAGTGGCCTTATCAGCTCATTTTTGCCAATACACATAATCAATACTACAATGTAAAGTATCCCCCAGCTCTAGAAACTAGCTTCTCAAATAAATAAATAAAATACTAAATAGAAAGGTTGCCTTGAAACTCAAATGTTACACATTATATATACACGTTTTACAGCATCTACAGATGTGCAATATTGCAAAAAGGGAGAGGTCAAATAAAAAGGCAATTGTGTTACACAGACATCTACAGTACTTGCTTGGGCTGAGACATTTTTTCAACTCACACTATTGCCCTTACTCCCATGAGAACCTGAGTGCCATTAGGATTTTTGTATGTGTGTGTGTGCGCGTGCGCCTGCGTGCGTGTGTGCGTGAGTGTGTGCTTGGAGGGAGTTAGAAGGGTGGGGCGGGTAGTAAGGTTGGTGGTAGTGGATGATCATCATCCCAGAGGGAGCGCTTGGCGGCTTGCGTGACCCTAACAAAAATATTTTAAAAACTGTGAAAGAGGTTGTCTTTGTGACGCAGTTAATAAATGTCTTAGGGGAAAAAAAAAAACTTCCAAGACCGAGGCTGGGAAAGCAAGTCAACCGTCTGCTTTGTAATGTCTTATTGAGGGTCACACTTGATTACTCGGTGACTAATGTGAGGGGGTTGCTTGTTTTGAGCAAAGAAGCTGTGCGGGCCAGTGTTTGATTTGAAAAGCAAAATGTGAGCGGGACACTAATTAACGCAGCTGGTAACTAGTTCAACATAAATTATTGCCCAGTCAGTGGTGGGCTGTGCATTTTACAACTAGGCCTTCAGCAGAAGTAAGATGTTAACCACAAGCTTCGAAATGTCAGTCATTATGTTTGGTTCGGACCAGGCTTCTATATTGCTGGTATCGTCCTTCTTTGTCTCTCTGCCTCTCTGTTTAAGTGCCGCACTTCTTAAGGATGTACTGATGCTATGGTTGATGGTCTGTTTTAAATCTTTCAAAATGACGGACGGCCTTAAAATGCTCACGTCAACTCTTAAAAAAAATATGTCAATGATGGAAAGTTGTCAGTCAATGTACCCTCTGCAGATACACAAATATAAAATGTGTAAATATCTATGTTGGTTTGTTTAACTTAAAGCCTGTCTTCTACAATGAACTTTGAGTGTTCCGCATCCTCGTGGCAACAAGTAATGGCTGAAATTTCATATAAAATAAAGGAGGACACATCTAGGAGCAGCACAACCAGGAAAAAAGCAATGAACGGAAGCTGACAGAAAATTTGGAATGATTATTAAGTATTTATTGACAAAATATAATTAACTTATGATCTGATTTTTAGACCAACAGAGAACGAATGCCTTGCAGCCTTTGATGGCCCATCACCTTGCTTAGTGGTAGTTCAGCTGACATGAAGAACTAAAGCTAAGAGGTTAGGAGTTTTATCATCTCTCAAATATCCAGCTTGAAAGTAAAGTTTACTTCGACACAAGAGCTTCAGGACTTTAAACGGTGGTCAGGCACTCAAAACAGAGCAAAGTAAAAAGCTTTTTGATATGTCGGGACGGAAGTGTTGGCAAGATGGCGAGACAAAAAGTGGCATCCTTCCATTCTCACTGTGGTACCTATGAATTTCTCATCACTTTCCCTGAGTTAAGCCTCCATTACACTGGTAAATTATTCACATGTGCTGATTTATCACCCACACAAACAACGTTGCACATAGAACGCGAGTGGTCCCCAACCACCGGGCCGCGAACCAGTACCAGGTCAATTCTGACAAAAAAGATTTTGGTTGGAATCTAAATCCTATGAGTTTGCATATATGTAAATTCCACAACCAGTACTAGGTTAACAGCTCACAGATAACCACATAGGTGGTTAAAGATGCAACTCTGGATAGCATTCTCCACTGATGACAGTCCCTGGCCTGTTCTTGGCACCAGTCCGTTCCTTCAATGTTGTCGGCCCAGTTCTTTTCCATCTTTCTCTCCTCCTGCCCCCTTGGACTGTGCCCTGGAGCATTACAGTAATCCCTCGGTTATAGCGGTTAATGACGACCAAAACCACCCGCGAAAAGTGAAAATCCGTGAAGTAGCGACACCCCTTCAAAAATGCTTAAAAGGAAAAAAAACTATTATTTTTTAAAATTTTATTATTTATTTATTTATTAGACCTGCGAAGCTATGAACCCGCGAACGTGGAACCACAAAGTAGCGACCCCCTTTAAAAAATGCTGTTAAAAAAAAATTATAATAATAATAATTAGTTTATTTTATTAGTATTATTTTTTAGACCCGCGAAGCTCTGAACCCGCGAACGTGGAACCGCGAAGTAGCGAGGTCCCACTGTATCTTGGTCAGTCATGATGATCTTGTGATGTGACCATACCACAAAAGTTTCCGTCTGACATCCAATGTGCCCCCTGATGGTGTTGCACACCGTTTCGTGTGTCACATGGGCTAAGTAGCTGATGTCTAAAAGTTTCCTGTAGCATCGCATCTGCATTGCCTGGATTTCCTTTTCTAGTTTAGCTGTGAGAGTCTTTGTCTCACAAGTGTAAAATATGGGAGTAATCAGTGCTTGCATGAGTCTGATCTTTGATTTTACTGCTATGTTCTTGTCCCTCCAGAAGGGTTTCAGTCTGGCAAATGAGGCTGTGGTTTGAGCTATGCTGGCCATGATTTCTGGTTCTGACCTCTCTTCTGATACGACAGCTCCAAGATATTGATATTTTTGTGACAGGTTAATGGTGATGTTTTCTATGATACCTTGGGGATTGTTGGTCATTCCTTTTATTTTTTCCTATGCTGATTTCCATCCCATACTGTGTTAATCCTTTATTGATTGACCAGATTTCTGACTTCCAGTTCCTCTCTTGCTTATCCGGAGGTTATTTATGTTGTGTCCCCCAATACTGACTGTACCTTCATGTTGCTCCAGACATGATCCTCTCCATGAAGATGTTGAGGAAAGTTGAAGAGAGAATGCAACCTGGTCTCGTGGTCCAATGGTACCATTGATAAGTGCCGCAATCTTGGCATTGGCATACAGTTGTTCAATGGTTTGAACCAGTTTATGGCCCATTTTGTACTTCCGCATGGTGGTCCATAAAGCAGCTTGCCATAATTATAGGTTATCAACAAAAATTAAGTGAAGATGACGGTCATTAAACTGAAATAGAATTTAAACAGTTAGTAATCCAAGTAAAACTAAATGTAGGATTTGTCATCAAACACTTGAAACCAAATAAAGGAGTTATTTCACTACAATTTTATGTTAAATGTTGTCTATTGTCTTGTCCATTGCTCATTAAATAGCTGGCTTTTTTCAAATTAATTCTGACGCTGCGGTTTTCCCTATTATTTGCTACGACTCATCAAACCTAGAACCAGTCCAGTAGCTTCTGAATGGCTAACACCAATGGTGCAACAATTTGTTCTCATTGAATCAATAATCAAAAAAAAGAGACGGACATTCGAGTTCGAATCGCCAACCATTCAAGGCTGAACTGGAAAAGGCAGCAGCGTAATTGTGTTCACCCAATGATCGGTTCATTCAATGATTCGTTCACAAAGAATGCAACTGAAAAAGACATTAATGAATGACTCACCAATCATATATATATATATATATATATATATATATATATATATATATATATATATATATATATTTACACACAGTAACACAGTATAGCATTTTCAACCACTGTGCCGTGAGAGATAGTCAGGTGTGCCGTGAGAAATTATCCAATATCACTTTTTCAAATTTCAAATTTTATAAGACATTCATGAATCATTTTCTGCAAATATTATGTCATTTTCAAGTGTCTGTGCTGTAAAAACTGGGGGTAATTTAATATTCATCAGTGTGACAGCACGTAGCGGATTCTATCGTTCCTCCAACAGACTTAATGATACACGTGACAGATCGTGGTGAGAGTCATGGAGAAGTTTTGGGCCCTGTACAAGACTCTGACCCAGATGAAGGCTTGAGTATGAGTATCAGGAAAAAGAAAGCAAATACGGTGAGCCCAAGGCAATATAGTGAAAGCTATCTTTCGAACGGATTTGCTTTCACCGGGGATGAGACGAAACCTACTCCATTTTGCCTGGTGTGTGGCGAGAAGCTATCCAACAGCGCTATGTTGCCGAGCAAGCTTAAACGCCATCTTCAAACGAAACACCCGTCGCTTCAAAACAAGCCGTGTTTAAGTACAGAGAAACAGGCAACCTTTCTGACAAAAAACACAAAGGTAAATGAGAAAGCGCTAAAAGCTAGTTAGCTTGTCGCTAAACTAGTTGCTAAATCAAAAAAGCCACACAATGTGGCAGGGACATTAATACTATCAGCATGTATAGCCATTGTCAACGAGAAGCTCGGCCCCGACGCAGTTAAAGACATAGCTAAAGTCCCGCTCTCTGATAACACAATTGCCAGACGTATTGATGACATGTCTACAAACATCGAAAGCCATGTTTTGGAAAAGATATGCATCTGTAGGAAATTTGTGTTGCAAGTTGACGAGTCTACGGATATTAGTACATTCTCAGCTCTTGGCTAATGCGGTTTTGTAGATGGAGATGCCATTAGAAAAAAAAAATCATATTTTGCAAGGTACTGCCAGAAAAAACAATGAAGAAGAACTTTTTCCGGTCCCATCACAATATCTGGACCAGGAAGGACTTACATGGGAAAACTACATAGGTGTTTGCACTGGTGGAGCTGCAGCCATGGTTGGGTGCACCAAAGCCTTTGTGAGCAGAGTGAAGGAAAGAAACCCAGACCTGATTGTTACAGTTTTTTTCACCATGAGGCCCTTGTTGCCAAGACTTTACCAGCAGAGCTGGTTACTGTGTTGGACGACGTAGTGCGCATTGTGAACTTTGAAAAGACACGACCTCTGAAAAGCCGTATACTCGCATCTCTGTGTGATGATATGGGAGCGGAGCATAAGGCCTTAATGCTTCATACGGAGGTACGATGGTTGTCGCGTGGTAAGGTGCTGGCCCGTGTGAATGAGCTGCGAGAGGAACTTAAAATGTTCCTGACAAATGAGAATTCTGATTTCTCAAATTTGTTTTCAAGTGATGAGTAGTGCGCAAAGCTGGCATACCCGACTTATATATTTCATCATCTGAATGAACTAAACACAAGAATGTAGGGCCGAAATGAAAACCTGCTTACAAGCACAGATAAAGTAAATGGATTCAGTTCAAAGGTCCATCTCTGGCAACAACATAAACAACGTGCCAACTTGGAGATGTTCCCAGTCACAGAGAAACGGCAAAGTTCCAGTGCACTCTGTTGTGTTATATGTAAACATTTGAAAAGTCTGAGGAAAAGTTGTCATTTTATTTCTCTTCAGCCTCCACTGAATGCTTTGACTGGGTTAGGGACCCATACAGCTTAACATCAGTTGTTAGAAAGGACATGACTTTACAAGAGCAAGAGGAACTAACTGAATTGAAACAGGATCAGGGTTTAAAACTAAGATTTGCTGATCTTCCTTTGGACAGTTTTTGGATGATTGCTAGCCAACAGAGCTGTTCAAACATTGCTCCCATTTTTCACAACATATCTGTGTGAACTTTGCTTTTTAAACCCAACTTGTATTAAAACTAAAAACAGAGAGAGACTGAGAGCTGTTAAAGAAGAGCTTCGTGTGTGTCTTTCTTCTATTCCTGCCAGGATATCGGCTTTGTGTTCATCCAAACAGGCCCAGGTTTCACACTTGTGGCGATTAACACGATTATTATTTATTTATCCTAGTTGAATACTTTCAGCTAGTAGCAGTTACGGGAGTTTTAAAAAACGTGTTTTTCTGCAATCGCAAAAATAGCTACAATATTGATTGAGTATGAATGAATTGAGAAATTAGATTGTAATTAAACATACTGTTCAGTGTCATTTTAACAACATTTTTGGTTAGTGGTGTGCCGCAAAAGTTTTCCAATGTAAAAAACGTGCTCTGGCTCAAAAAAGGTTGAAAAACACTGCAGTATACATACACACCTTTAAAGCACACCTGAATACAGTTATGGTGGTCCTTTCTAAAGCACATAATATTAGGACACTGAATTTTTCAATGTGGAGACAATCTCCCTAACCCATATACTTCCATTTAAGCCATGTTTACAACTTTAAAATAATATACAAAATTAAGGGGTCAGTTTATATGAGCATATTAGGTTGTGTTTCTAAAAAATGGGCAGTGATTCGGGAGGAGGAGGCTTATGCAGAAACCACAATCCAACTCAATCAATGGGGCAAAAGTAAGCACAGCGTTTACGGTAAACGCATGTTGAATTTTAGTCTTTTAAATAGTAGAAAAAAGCAATACAATATGCCTGAAGGGGAAAAAAGAAAACATCCTTGAGAGGTAAATATCTTAATGTTTTGAAGACAAAATGGAAATGGAAAATATTGCCTAAGTGTTCATTTGCAAGCTCTCGAGATTGCACAAGCTAGCGTGAGAAATATAAAGACAGATTTACAGGTTTTCTTCTATCCATTTTTTATGTGTATATTTTCAAGCAGTTTTAGGGGCTCAGCTTCAAAGTGAGTATATACTGTAATTCGTAACTAGTTACTTTCAGAGTAATGTACGACTTATGGGTGTCAGTAATCTGGGTTTAAGCCCAATCAATGTAATTACAGTGGAACCTCGGTTTTCGAACGCCTCTCAGTTCGAACAAATCGGTTCTTGACCAAAAATTTTGAGAAATTCTTGCTTCGCTTTTCGTTAAAAAAAACGGAGTTTGAACGCCGGTACGCTAGGGTGCGATGCTGAGCGGCGTACGGGTGTAGATTTTCCCCACCCCTCGTGGTGAACTGTTATGACGTGCGCGCGCACTTCTTTTCGCTTTCGCTTTAAATATCGGTGAACTGAGTGTTTTAGCCCCTAATTATGCCTCCGAAGAAGGTCGGTGCAAGCAGCAAAGTTGCTACAGGTGAAAAAAGAAGGGTAGTGCGTACAACTATTGCATTTAAGAAAGAAATAATAGCAAAGTATGAAGAAGGTGTGTGAGTTTCCCTTCTTTCGAGGTAATAGAGCATGGTTTCTGCAGACCACCACAAAGGTAAGAAATCCTATTCATAATTATTATCTTTATCCTTTAACCGCTCACCACTTTTGTAGAGACCCGGGTGCTAAATGACGTTTAAACGACCTGATTTTTTTAGTTGTACACGTTCATGTTAGCGTAATCTTTCGTATGGAAGATTACGCTAACGCGAACGTGGGTTAGCTTCATGTTTACGTCATGGTAAACATTCAGGGTGTTGGAACGGATTCAAACTATTTTACATTACTTTTAATGGGAAAAACGATTTTCGGTGATCAAACAAATTGGTTTTCGAACAGGGTTCAGGAAAGGATTATGGTCGAGAACCGAGGTTCCACTGTACTCATTAAATAGAGTAACAAATAATTAGTTCATGCCTCAACTTAAATCAATTCATAGAACTTACAGATGAGTGTGAGCAATTACTGTCTTTTGATGAATTGTGTCTTGCTCTACATTTAAAATGTCCTTTTCCGACATTATTGCCAGGGTCAGAAAACTTTTGTAGCAAATATCAAACTTGTAATGTTTGAACTGTACTTTTTTTTCTTTGTTTGGAAGTCGTATGTAATTTGATTTTTTTTTTTTAAATTGAATTACCCCATAATTGGTTCAGCTGTTGTTGCATATTCATTCCTAATGTCAGGGGACTTGGAATATGGATTTGAAATCCCAGTTATGTGTTTGTTTTGTACACATAATTGTCAAAAAGTACACAATATTCCTTCGGTCAGGGGGATTTATAAGGAATCATTGCCACTATCCATTTTGGACAGGGGTGGGCGATACTGGGAATTTTAGTATCAATTTGGTCTATATAAACACATAGATCAGACAGTGAAGATCAGGGGTAGGGAACGTATGGCTCAGGAGCCATATATGGCTTTTTTCATCAGTACATATGGCTCCGAAATAAAATGTAACTATTGCACATCTCTCTGTGGCGTTCCAAAGTCAAGTGTTTTCTTCCCAATTTTGGTAGCAAGCAACTTAATGCAGAAGTTCGATAAGAAACCATTTAAACTGATAAATAAAAACGCTGGCAAACTTTGATTGGGTGAGCAGTACAGGTGGGCGGATCCCTGCACACAGCGCAAGGCACTACCTCGCTCAGTGCAGTCTACACCGAAAGTAAATATAACAATATGCTTATCGTTTGCAGTAATATGTGACATTTTTACAAAAAGAACTTTGCATGCACATTGTTTTGAAACCGTTATTAAGGACACATTTCATGGAAAAAAATGCCTCAACACTCTTAACTTAAGGTGGAAGACAAACTGTAAATGGCATATTTACATTGACTTGGGACACAGGATTTGGCAGTATTATCATTTCACACATTTGATTAAATCATCAAATGACACACGGTGAAATATAATGTGCTGAAGAATTTGAGTTTCTTTTTAAAACATTTTTTGCTTTTATGGCTCTGTGGGTCAAAAAGGTTCCTGACCCCTGTTGAAGATCAATGCTAATCCAATGCAGACCATTTTTTAAGCTGAAAGAGCAGACAAAGGCGCTGGGTAAGAGAGAAAGGACCGCACCATCTACAAATAGAAGCTTTGAGGAAATTGGTGGAGGGGTAAAGTATCAAGCCCAGAACTAAATGGTATCGTTCCGATCCAAGTACTTGCTTAGTAAGGAAATTATTGATATTCGTATCAATCCACCCCTCATTTGAGATAATTTCTCACGGCAAATGGTCTCAGTAATTACCTTCTGAAAAAATTACAAATATATAAAGGTGTTCAGACAGAGCAGCAAAAAATGAACTGTATATCCAAGCGAGCGATAACCTTTGACATTTTCCGTACAAAAGCTGATGCAATAAATCATCTTGGTTATCACTTCTTTCATCTTGGAAGAAATAGTGGATCTCTTTTGGGAGATACTTTAAAACATTAAAAGTCAATGTGGAGACATGAGTGGAGTATTAAGGGTCACTGAATCATTTAATATCACTGACATGCAGTGGCGTCACTTCATTAACCACTCTTAGAACATGTTTCCATCGTAAGCAAAATAAAAAAGAAATATATGGTGTGAATTTCAATTGAATGTTCAAATGTCAAACTCATTACCTTCTTTCCCTTATGATAAGTTATTTGCAAAAAAACAAAAACAAACCATATACATACAGTAATCCCTCGCTGTATCACAGTGTACGTTTTGCAGGGCACTACTTTTCACGGTCCATTGTGTTCTGCCTTCTGATTGGCTTTACAGTCGCCCTGCCCCTTTTGTACCTGTGTCTGCCCGTGTGCTGATAATGTTTGGTTTAAGCTGTATGCGCACGTAGAACAGCCATCATTCCAACAAAACACTATGGAACAAAAGCACTGAAAGGCAGAGGAAGATGATTTCTATTGCCGACAAAGTTGGACTTCTCCACATTCAAAGTAGTGCTTCTCAATTATTTTCGGCCAAGTTTAACTTAAAAAAATAAATAAAAACAGTCCTGAGGCGCCCCCTGCCAGACCAAAGTGCTGTAACAAACATGTCTCCTCAACATCACAACAAAATTGAATGCACTCTTATTTCTATTGAATTAACATGTTGAGTGGTGCATAAATCGTGCGACACAACAAACGATGGAATTAATTGACAATAATACATCAATTGGTTGCTGCAGCCCTAGTTTATACTTGAAGGTTTTTGACCGTTGCGGGTCCTTTTTGGAGCACAATCCTTGCAAAAAAAGGAGAGATTACTGTACACTTGCAATCATCCAAGTTATTAGACCTGTATGATTCTGAGGAAAAAAGCAACAGACCAGTACATTTTCAAAAATAAACCTGCAATCGTCACATCAAATCAAATTGAGGAGAGGCTCACGTCCAAGCCCTGAACACAATCACTGTTATCTGTGGACGCAGGCCAACAGACGCTGACCCCCATCTGTGCCGCAACACACACACATCCATCTCATCACACTGACTATTTGGAAAGCGGACCTTGAACGTAGCACGCCGTTCATATCTTTAGACTAATGAGGGTGTGTGGGAGAGTTCTTGAGGGGTGGCAAGATATTTATTTCTCTGAAAATTCCTCAAGCCAAGCAAGTCAAATATGTTTTTATTGATGTGTAGGCCAAAGGGTTCAAACGTATAAGATGAGTAGTGTGCTGATAACTATTACTTAAATACTTTTTCATAGATTTAAGACCTCGGTGCACTTGCGGGATCACAAGTAGGTCAAATATATATATATACAGCTCTGTTAAAAATAATAGCAGTGCAATGTGATTAACCAAAATAACAATGTCTTAAGTATATTTTTTTATTGTTACGTGCCAGAAAAGTTACCAGTGGGTGTAGTAGATTCTTAAAAACAAATAAGACTCAGCATTGATAATAGGCCCGTTTCGCAACTGGGAGAATAGTTCAAAGGGGTGTGTTAAAAAAATAGCAATGTGGCAACCAACCTCTGAGTTTATCGATTTTGGGGAATCAAAAAGAAAAGGTGGGGCCTATTTAAAGATGATGAAGCCAGCACAGGTTGAATATGCATTTGAGGAAAACGGGTCGTTCAACACATTTCTCCAAAGAACAGAGTTCTTTGATTAAAAAGTTGATTGGAGACGAAATACCTATAAAGATGTGCAAAAAATGTTGGCTGTTCAGCTAAAATGATCTTGAATGTCTTAACATGGTTAGAAAAACCAGAGAGACGAGGAAGAAAACGGAAGACAACTATCAAAATGAACCGGAGAATAACCAGAATTGCAAAGGCTCAGCCAATGATCAGCTCCAGGACAATCAAACAGAGTGTGGAGTTACCTTAAGTGCTGTGACATTTAGAAGACGTCTCTATGAAGCATATTTATTTTCAAGAATCCCACGCAGAGTCCCTCTGTTAAAAAAAGGCATGTGCAAAAGAGGTTACAATTCGCCAAAAACATATCATCTGGCCTAAAGAAAAATAGAGGAACATTTTGTGGAATGATGAAAATAAAAGTGTTCTTTTTGGGAAAGGGCCACAGACTCTCAAACTTGGAATTCAAACCTCAGTACACAATAAAGACAGTGAAGAATGGTGGGGCAAGTATCATGGTCTGGGCTTGTCTCCTACTCTGGTGGTTGGCCTATTTATAGCATAGCAGGGATCATGGATCAGTTTTTGTATGTCAAGATGCTTGAAAAGGTTACGTTGCCTTATGCTGAAGAGGATAGGCCCTTGAATGGGTGTTTTAACAAGACAATGACCCCAAATACACCAGCAGACGAGCAAAGTCTTTGTTCCAAACCAATCAAATTAATGTTTAGGAGTGGCCAGGCAAATCCCCAGATCTCAATCCAATCAGTAACTTTTGTGGTGATATAAAAAATGCTGTTTGTGAAGCAAAACCAAGAAATGTAAATTAATCGTAGAATTTTGTTAAGCAATCAAGGAATGAATTACCAACAGAACTTTGCCACAAGTTCGTTGACTCTATGTCACATTTGCAACTTGTCTGCCATGTAAAAATAAAAAATATACTAAAGAACAGAGATATTCTGTTTGCCATCTGGTTTAATCATGCAGTCTTGTGTAAACGCAAATATAGCGATTTCCTGGTCTGAGCACAGTGACTATTTGAGGTTGAGTATAAGTTGGTTTTTTTTTCCCATTAAAACCCTTTTAAAGCACTACTGCAAAGAATACGACTTCAACATACTTAACTTAATGATCATTTTGCTCATCAAGTGGGCGAAAGTCCTTGGACCAGACTTTTGCTATTATTGGCGACAGAGGCGGACTGACAGAGACGTAGGATGATTAGGGGTTTTGTTGCGGTGCCACGGCCGGGCTAGATCTATAGAAATGGTCTCTTAGCGTGATGGATGGATGTCATTGACTCACAAACACTAACAAGTGCACATACTGGCATATAAGAGGCTGCTGCCATTTAGTCTAGAAAATAGGTGATATACCTCAAAGACTGAACAAATGCTGAACTTATGGACTGATTTAGCACCTAATCCACCCAATGTCTAACTGATTCACTAAAAGGCAATCACTCAAACTCTTGTTTTCCTCAGCGAATAGCTCACTCGATAACAACAGGAAAAAAAGACTATCAAGAGAATGACAAACTGAATAAACTATCATCCAGATAATTAGCTGCCCACTCAATCACCAAACTGTTATTCGGGAAAACAATCTATTGACTAGTGCAATTAGTTTCTTACCAAACCATTGAACCGACTGCTTGTCGGCTTCCCCAATGACTGACCACCAAGACACGCCACCAATTGCCCCCAGTCTTGCTAGTAAACTGTTAGTTAGTAATAGAGCCGATGTTCTTAGCTGCAGCAGAACGTAAATGAAACCACAAGCAAACAAATACGCAACTATCTTCTTAACCCTTCAAACTGCTAACTAACAAATCAACTAACTAAACTGAGTAAATAACCAATTAACTCGTTACATGACTTACTCAATCACCGTTATGAATTGAAAAAATACCCACTTAACGGATGAATTATGAAACAACTGGCCAAACAGCCAGTGATCCCATCAGAATCCAATATAGAATTGACTAAACCACAAATCAACAAAATATACAACTTAGTGACCATCACACTAAGTTAACCACCAACCAACCTGCTTAGCAAATAAGATAACCGTCCTCCCAGCCATACAAACACACACATTGACTGACCCATTCACCGAAAAAATGAATCAATTATATAACTAAACCTGCTGACCAATCACCCAAACAAAAATGTGATCAATTTTTTAGTTATTTAGAAAGCCCTTGTAAGATGGCTTGATTTCTATCTTGATTTTGCAAAATTCAAAATATATTACAAACCGATAATACACAATTTTTTACTAAGGCAGAACCCATGTGGGCTCTTAATTCTTTAAAAGTGTAATAATGTAATACAAGGAGCATTAGTTAAAGGACAGCCAATTATTCTTTTCATTTGTAAATTCACATTAAGCAGTCACTTTAAACCAGGGGTGTGCGAAGAGTTTGAGTCCGGGACCGCATTGAGTTAAAAAACTTGACAGAGGGGTCCATCCTGGAAACCTATCCAATTTTTTTGCATTTATGAATCAATATACATGCTGACATTTAGCCGGTTATTTATCTTTCAAATTAAATTAATCTCATCAAATTGGTTTTGAAAATATTTAGAAATAAAAATGTTTTAAGCCTTTCATTTGATATTTAGTCTTGTAGTAGTACAGTAGTTGTATTTTTGCTGTATTTCTGTTGTATTTTTTGTAGTATTACTGTAGTTTTATTTTGGTATTATTTTTTTAGTATTTCTGCAGTAGTATTTACAAAGTAGTCAATCTTAGAATTTCCATTGTGACATTTTTGTTGGATATCTGTAGTTTATTTGTGTGGTACATTTGTATTTTTGAATTATTTCCATTGTAGAATTGTTTTTTTGTATATCTGTAGTATGTTTTCCATATTACTGTCGTTTAATTTGGTTTTTCCATGGATGCTTTTTTTGTAGTATTACTGTGTATGTATATTTGCTGAAATTCTTTTGTACAATTACTTTAGTTGTTTATATGATCATGATGTTTCTCTGATGAGTATATTTTGACATGTCCATCATATATTGAATCCCAAGATTTGAAACTTTCCAATAATATGTGGCATGACACATTTCATTGACTGGTGCCATCATACAGACACGTATTTGTTTATCAAAAGGCCGGCGGACTGTTGGAACATTAAGGGGTTAAGGTATCATGCATTATTCAAACTATTTCTGTGTACCATTTTTCTTTGTAAATATCTCATTTTTCAATGTGGGCACGTGCACCTTAGTATGTACAACAATTTTTTTTTCCTTTAAAAATGTACAGTGTATCTTATAATCTCGTGCACTGTATCATCATTATCACCGTCATGATATTTTGACCAGTTTTGAATGACGGGCTGGATTCAAAATCCTGATGGGTCGGATGTTGCCCGCATGCCCACGTCTGCTCTAAACCGTAAATTCCAAGTTACTTATTAATTAATTTAGTGGCAGAGAGCATACTTTTTGTAACCCACCTGGAAATACAGGGTTCACAAAAGCTGTCATGATTGCCCATTGCCCTCACCTGTGCCGGCCCGTTTGGCTTCAGCTGCTGCTCGTTTCCTGATTGGTTCCCCTCCTATTTAAACTCAACACTTTCATTCACTCCAGGTCAATCCGTCAACGAACCTCTACACTTGCTAGGCAAGCATTTTTGATTCTGGCTCCTGTTCTGTTCCTGACCCGTGCTGATCCAAGCTCCGTTATCCAGTATCCTATATATGTATATATATATATATATATATATATATATATATATATATATATATACTGTATATATATATATATATATATATATCCCTGGTCCAAGCCCTGTTGTCCTGTATCCTGTAACGATCACGTCTTTCCCGTCCTGCCCCTGGCTTCCCGATCTCCTGTTCTGATCTCGGTTCCAATCTCTGACCACGCTCGGCTCTCGTGGGCTTCCTGCTTCTCCTGCCCAGTGATCACTGAATCGCTGGCGTTTGTGTTCCCGTGCTTGACTGCTCCGCCTCCGTAAATAAAGCTTGGTGTGAAACGTTGAGTGTTTGGGTCTACCGTATGTTCGGGTTCTGACAAAAGCGGGGTTTTTTTTTGTGTGTATTATTTTTTTGTTTTAGTATTTTGCATTTTAGTGAAATAGCATTTTATTTTGGAAACAAAAAGTTTTCATTTGGGGATCGGAAATTGTGTTTGTGATAACTCTCTTGCGATTAACACCGTTAAGGTATATGTCACGATCACACTTCTCACATCTCCGTGAGAGATTAAAAACAAGAAAAAAGGTACGAAAACTAAATTTTGATTGGCACCTTATTCTTTGGTCGTAAGAATGTAAAACACTAAAAATCTCCTTGTAGAAGTCTAACGACTTCCTGGGATGCCATATGACGCAGTTCCCAATCAGGAAGGACCCAATAGCTTGGTAAGCTAATTCTGGAAAGTTCTTTTCATGACAAGAGCTAAGCTTGTGGGCTTATAAAAGTATTGTTTACATTTATATTTGATTTCTTGTTGCATTTTTCAATTTTGTTTGATTATTTGTTTCTCCAAGCTCATTGAAGAACCTAGAAGTGTACGTGGGGTGTGCATACCCTGAAGTGGGTTACATTGTGTATATTTTCCTACACCTTCAGGTAGAAAATGGCAAGCTTAGGGTCAGAAATGACCTTAAGCAGCAATTGTGGCTATTTAATGTAATTCAATGGTTCCCAAACCTTTGCAGGCTGGTGCCCCCTTGGCTCCCCAGTGAATCCCTTTTTGACATGCGTGTATTTTAATATGTAATTTTTAAGATGCTGGTACATATTACTTGTATTTCCTCTGGACCTAGCTACTACGCGAAAGCAAATTCTGCAACGGGTGTTTTCTTCTGTTCCACGTCTGCTTCGTCAAAACCAAAATAGGTCCAAACAAATGCTGTACCGCCCTTCTTCAGTGCAAGCTTCGTTTCCTTCTCGTTTGTGACTCTGGGACTATGTTTACGGAGTCCGCTCATGCAGTGGGTGTGGCATAGTGTGGTGCTTGCAAACTTTGAATCACATTTACTGGTTCCAGAAGGTGGCCCCGGTAACCTGCGTCCGGGCGAGGGAAGTTGTGGTCCAATGTTTTTTCCCTTCATAAAGGGTCTTCTGATCTGCATTTTGTCTGGTGCCTCACCCAGAACCTGTTTGACATGGGTGATCCTTAGGGTGGAGCTTATTTTCAAAGTTGCAAGAAGTCACTGTCTTACCCCCTAAATTGTGTTCCATTACACAAAAGAGCAATCACTGTGCAGTTTGGTCTAAATGAAATACATTTTATAGATAGCTCAATTGCTGGGAAGTTTAGCATTTTCCATCAGTTTTCTTTAATGGGAGTTCTAGAGATGCTGGGATAAGCCACAGATGTGTAAGTTTATATCTCAAACAATTATTACGCACAAGTCATTACTCAGCAAGATCAGTCTAATTCAACTAGTATAATTTCCCTTGACCTACTTTTTAAGACAAGGCCAGCAGACCTTCTTTGTCCTCCAAGAAGTGATTGACATCCAAAGATCAGCATCAGGTATATTCACACATTAATGCTGCAATATCTAAGGCTGCCCTTCAGAAATTTTCCAATCACCTGTGGTAGGTAACACCAGAAACAGTTACACTCGCTTTGTTTGATAATCAAGTCAGTGCATCAACGAAACAACTCATGGTGGCTGCAATGAAAAATATGGACAACATGGATGAAACTTCTGAACATTATTTTCAAAAGAGGATATCTGTAGATTTAGACACTGTTACTAGCAAATGTCTAGAAGACTTTGTGTCCTCTAGATCTAGCACTTTCTTCAAAATCATGAACCTTCCCGTTGGCTATCTTGATGTTGAACCACGGGAATGTTAATAGAGGGATGACTTTAAACAAGCTTTGGAAACTGATCAGGCAATCAGTGTGGTCAATGATCTTGCAGAACAAGGTGTGGCGCTGATTCAGGAATACTGTGGTCATATCAGAAAAGATGAAACTGATCTGCAGCATCTGCTGCAAATTGCTCAAAAACACCGCAAAACTTTTCCTGACAGTCGTAATGAGACTCCTATAAAGGACTGAGTTTTTCTTATTGTTTGTATTATGTACCTAAGCCATCATTATTTTGTAAATGTAACCGGCTTAATGGGCACTAATCCAAATTTATACAGTAATTGAGCTACCTGAAAATATCAATTTACAAGACTGAAAATTCTGCTGTGTTGTTTTTGGTGGAAGTGGAACATTTTTGTGGGGTAAGATAAAGGAATACCTGAAAAAAATATATATTGGTCATATAAGCTCCACCCTAGTGACCCTACCAGAGGCTTAAAGCCCCCAGCAATAAAGCACATATATATATATATATATATATATATATATATATATATATATATATATGTGTGTGTGTGTGTGTGTGTGTGTGTGTGTGTGTGTGTGTGTGTGTGTGTGTGTGTGTGTGTGTGTGTGTATGTATGTATGTATATACAGTGGCTTGCAAAACTATTTGGCCCTCTTGCACTTTGTGACCTTTTGCAACATTTCAGACTTCAAACATAAAGATATAAAACTGTAATTTCTTGTGAAGCATCAACAATAAGTGGGACACAATCATGAAGTGGAACACACTTTTTTGGATATTTTAACCTTTTTTAACAAATACAAAACGGAAAAGTGGGTCTGCAAAATTATTCAGCTCCTTTACTTTCAGTGCAGCAAACTCTGTCCAAAAGTTCATTGAGGATCTCTGAATGATTCAATGTTGATCTAAATAACTAACGATGAAAAATGGAATCCACCTGTGTGTAATCAAGTCTCTGTATAAATGCACCTGCACTGTGATAGTCTGGCAACCAGTTCAGGGTGTCCCCTGCCCACTGCCCGAAGATGTCTGGGATGGTCTCCTGCACCCCACGACGATGCAGATAATGGATTTTTTTAATTGATGACGTTAAATTTTATTGCACTTATTAATTGCACAAATCTTTATTACATTATATTAACTCACGCTAGTTTTTATAAGAACTATGTTGTGTATTTTTCTGCCCATTAGTCCTGACAATCTTATCTTTTTTTGTCTTAAAAGTCTTTATATTACTGTACTTGTTTTACTATGGAGTGCCATGTCTGATCGTGTTGCATACAGTGTTCCATAATGTTGATAACAATAACAATAAAGACTATTCAAATTCTAATTTTAATAAATCCTGTGCCGTGACACTGTACTCTGTGGATCTGTTCCTTTGGTTCCTGGCACATTTGGCTACTGGTCGCAGTCTGCTAAATACTTCCACTTACAGCCCTCAGAAGATTCTGTTGCTTTATTCGCCTCATTGTTTCTAACAAATCTCCAGGTTTTTGATCAGTTGCGGCCGTATTCCTTAGAAAGGGTAATTCGTATTTTTTATTATATCAAGATTTGTTTCAATTGTTTTTTGATCTTGATTCTTACTTTACTATTCCTGCAATTCTAAACAAATGAAAGTGTGCTACATGATAATTTGAAATGAACAGAGAGCGAGAAATGAAGCATTGTAGGATGATTTGATCACAAATGGAGAATGAGCATCTTCACAAAGCTGTGACAAACCAATCGCAAACCAGAATCTTAATTGACAATCAATCAATAGCAAACAGGCATCTTAATCATATGAGAGGGAATACAGGCTGTGTTGGCTTAATAACTAGCAAACGCTTTTCCCTCATCTATGACTTGAATATTATTGGCTCATTTTATCAGAAAGATTGTATTATGCGAAATATGCATAAAACCCATTAGCGGGTTGTGAGGCCCTGTCTGTTTCATAACACCATTTTTTTTTTTTAGGGCACACAATAATTTGTTCTTGATGATGTAAGGTAGGGAATATGCTGTAACAAGAGGATGAAAAAACATTACATTCCACATCATTATGTGTAAATATTAAGCTATGGACGCCATAGCTCAGTAGCCTAGATGGTAGTGTGCCCGCTTTGAGACTGGGAGGTCGCTGGTTCGCGCCTCGACCGAGACATACCTAATTGGTATAATGGCGGCGCCCTCTGGCTGCGGCTGCATCGACTCGCTACAACGGGTCAGGTGTATCGACATTTCGTTCTGTGTACATTGTTACAAAGAATGACAATACAAAGGAAATTATTATTATTATTATAACTGTTGGTCTATTATAAAACAAGGTATCTAGACTTTAAAGTATGCAGAGTCATCTACTAACGATAGAAGATGGTTTCAGAAGTGAAGCAAGTCCAGTCACATTGATTACGTTGTTGCTTCTTTTAAAGCTCGATTTGGAAGATCTATATTATACTTTGATGTACCTTTATTTATCCCAAGGGGTACTAGTACCTACATTTCGGGAACCACAGTCTTGGAGTAATACAACCTGGTCTATATGTGCTTATTTTGAGAAACGTAGTGTTACACCCGATTTGAAACCAATGAAACCAAGTGGTGAGCCCACACAGTCTAAAATGAAAGTCTGTTTTGAGGCTGCTGCTTAATTGTCCGTTGCGATTTGTCTCTGTCTATGCTCATGGCTCATTACCTGTCTTCTTCTACCCATGAGACACACACATCCGATCGTGGTTGGCGATCGGTGCATTTTAGTGCTGCTCAGCAGCTCCTTACAAAGCCATGGGTGTAATTTAAAATCCTTTGTGTTTGTTTTATCGTCTGATGATGAGTGAGTGACAGTGAGTTTTGAAAACCAGTAAAGTGGGAATGAATGATACGTGTTGAAGTGAGTATATTTCACTGTATATGTGCAAATTGACTTAAACCTAATAGAAGATTCTATAGGGCCACAAAGAAAATAGTCAATTCTTTGATATGCTCTTTGCCACAATACAAAATTATTTATTGTAATTACATGTTCATCAATGTTTACCATATGTGGAATACATTTCTTGAAGGCAATTGTGAGAAAACATTTTTCTTTGCAAAAAATCCATCGTCTATGACTTCCTAGACTTTCTAAACTGTGATGTCAAAGGAACACCAGCACCGTAGCAAGTCACAAGTCACCCTATTAGATAAGGTGTTTATCAGTCTCTGAGTTCTTTTAAATCAAGTTTTGGTAGTTTTCTTAGGCCAGGGGTCGGCAACCGTTTTTAATCAAAGAGGCATTTGGGACCACCCCCCAATGAAAAGAAAGGACCCGGAGCCACAACCCATTTTGACATCATTTTATATATATATCATGCATGTATACATTATGCTATGTACAGAAAAAGATTGCATTTATGAAAATGAAATCAACGAACTGCTGTGGAGAGCACAATTTTATTTCAGCATGTTACACCTGGTTGATGCCTATTTCAAATGAAATACACGGTGTCTATATGAGTCCTCGTATTTAAGAAATAAAAATCCAAACTTATCTGACCCTCTGAAAAAAAAAATTAACAGTGCAGTCACCTGCCCTCTTATGTATGAGATACAAATCCAAATATTATCCACCAGCACTAAACTAACAATGCAGACCAAAAAAATACGCGGTTTGCTTCCGTACCAAATGTCCTCCTGAATTAAAAAAAGGACGACTTCACCACTATATAATTTTGTATTTGTCACTTTTATATTTCACATTCACGCATGCACACTCGCTGCACAGTTTCTTCACGTCAGGGCTGTAAAATGTCACCTTCATCTTCAAACAGGAACTTAAGCTGATGTCTGAGGCGTAAGAGGTGCTTGTTTTTACTAAAGTTGATGTTGGAGAAGACCTGCTCAGATATATGTGGCTCCAAAGATTGCCAGGACCTTAAATGCATACCTCTTCATGTTTATGTAGATGTCGGAAATGACATTCCATGTCTCAAACACAAGTTTGTCCTGTTTGGGAAGGTTTGCAATGCCTTGATGTGTGATTCTGAGCGAGAACGCCTTCTGATGGGACACATTATCTCTATCAGCAGTGAGGCTTTTGAACTTAAACACACAGATGTCCTTCTCCGCAATGTCAACCAGTTCCATCTCCAGATTAGGCTCCTGCAAATACAGTCATGTTCAACAGTGATGGATCGATGTTCAGGGAAGTGAGAGGGAAGGAAAAGGTTTTTTTTAAACTCTCTGAACTCACAGAATCGTTTTCAAAATGATGTTTGCATTGCAGTGATTACAGATTGAAAATACTATGAATTTATGTAATTGCCCGCTTGTTGCAACTCTCTCAAAGCAGGGAATTGATACAGTATACCTCGCTGTAAATCCTTGGGGAACACTGTCAATTCGCGCTTGAATCCCAACACCTCTTCCAGCATGTACAGAGCTGTGCCTCCTTTCCCCTGTGTTCAGGTGCGTCTTCATATCAACCATGAAGTGGAGTTTTTCCGGGCACTCTGGCTGTTCCAGTTTAGGAAAAGTGAGCCTTTTCAGACCCACTTCAACGTGTTTCAGCACTTCCCCTCTGGACAGCTAGTGGACTTTGTTATGCAGCCGAAGATCAGAATACAGAGGCTGCCCAACTTACAAACGAAATCGTTCGTATGTAGAATTTGATCGTAAGTTGCTTCAGTGCTATATTTTATATGTTTACGGTTTGTATAAGTATGTTTAAGGCTTGTATAAGTAACTTGTATTGTTTTTTTCACTAAAAAATAAACATTTAATAAAATAATATGCTCTATAAAGATAAAAAAAAGTCATGGATACAATCCAGCTACAGGTAGTCCTTGGGATAAATTTTAGCAAAGAGTGTTTCTTCTTGAAATGTCTTTCAACATTTGATTTTTTCTGGCAAAAGTAACGGACAGCTACCGGGTGTTAATTGTGAGCGATCAAATGAAAGGCAGCCACAGCCTCAGCAGAAACATGTGAGGCTGGTCGACCAGAACACGCACATTGAACAGACAGGCTAACTGGAAATCAACAGAAAAAAACACAACTACTCTGCCAGGAATAAACCAATGGGCACGGCAGGCTAGCATTAGATAACTAAAAATGTGTCACTGGGTATGATGTCCACTGAGTGTGTTGACACTGTCACATGAGTTTTCCAGCAACATTAATTTACATTTTTACTCATAGCATTAATATTTTGATAATCACATTACTCCTTTAATTGTTATGAATGCACTTATGCTCGTGCACATATTTGAACCAGGTGTTTACTTGCTGTAACCTTCCCAGCAAGTGTCTTGAGTCAGCCCTTATTTTATTATAAAACCTTCAAAATACTCCTGCATACAGTTTTAAAAGAGGACTCTTGAAGAAGATGCTAGTTCCTTTATTTGCCTTTCGTCGTATCATGTTCTATTTTGATAAAAACCACACCCATTTTCTATAAAAAAATGCGGTCGGCAATTTTCAATGCATTTTTGGGGGATGGCTGTATCCTTATCACTGGCCAGGAGAGCTCTGTTTTATTTGGTAACTTTGTAACGAAAGTCTTCAAATGAACTGATTCGCTTAGCTCTTTTTTCTTTGTCTAAATACTTGGAACACACGGCAAGATACAGAGTGTCTATGCCAACACTAGCTGGCGGCTAATGGGGGCTAAGTGGGACTAAATCAGAATCCTTCAGCAGCCCTGACACTAGCCGCACAGTATAATACCAACTGTGATACACGCGGGAAAAAAATGTAGACAAAAAGCCAAAATGACTTACCTAAAAAGAGGCAAAAACAAACAAACACACACACCGTAACGGCAGCAGGTAAACTTACCCCACAAAGCTTTTGGAGGTCAAATCACGCAACAAAACGTTCTGAAGGCCCTCAGCGATAAAGGCAAGAAAAGGTCACATTTTTCCAAGCAGAAATAAGTTGTATGCAATTACTGCTCACTACAATCGGCATCCCTTGCAGAACTACCTATCAGCACCCCTTAGCTTTCTTTTAAACGCCAATCCAAAAAATTATTGCCTTTATCAATTGCACTCGCCAAAACTGATTGTATGGGCCATAGCCTGCAAATCTCATCCTGATGGCCTCAGGGTAAACTTCCGATCTTAGGGCCCGGTCACACAGCCGTTTGCGTCTGTATCGCGGGTAAAATTTTGCGTTTTTTTTTTTGCCCGTGGTTGCCCGCGATGTTCATCGGTGGTATGCCCGCAAAACAGACGCCGGCGACTGTTCCGCTTCCTCATCGCGTCATTTCCGCGTCATTTTCTCGTGTGGACCACGGGTATAAAAGCTGCCGAGCCGGCGTTATGCCGAGAAATGCATCCTTGCTACTACAACCACTTTTACCTCGTTTTATCTCACTTTTATATCATTTTTAGGGAATTTAATGGCGAACATATAACCAAAACCACTTCGTCTTGCATTTGTTGGGAATGTAATACAACTTAAACCATTCCGTCTTTGTATTTGTTGTGAATGTAATCGAATCGTAATGCACGCCGTATACAAATCACTTTTGAGCAGGTAACATGTTTATTTTGCCTTTTTCTATTCAAATCGCTCGTATTGAAACTGTTATGCACTCTACCGTAAAGCTTATTTCTGCATAATAAGCTTTACGGTAGAGTGCATAACAGTTCTCAAAAGTGATTTATATACAGTGTGCATTACCGTTCGATTACGTTCACAGCAAAAACAAAGACGGAATGGTTTAGGTTGTATTACATTCCCAACAAATGCAAGACGAAGTGGATTTGGTTATATGTTCGCCATTACATTCCCTGAAAGTGATATAAAAGTGAGATAAAACGAGGTAAAAGTGGTTGTAGTAGCGAGGGGATGCAAATCTCGGCAGGGATGCATTTCTCGGCATAACACCGGGCTGTAGAAATCATAACCGCTCAAGACACAGTCCCGTGAAGATCAAGATTTCAAGCTATGGCACCGAAGAAGCCAATATGTTATTATTGTAATAGTTTTTCATTTTTATTTTATTATCTTGTTATGAAATGAAAAGAAATGACTTGACTTGAAATGTCAAGAAATAAAAATGGATTAAGACGAGGTCACTACGGTGACGGGTATCCATGTCCACCCCTTGACGTCTCGAGCACAACTGACGTGTGCTCGGCAAATCGCGCTGTATATACGCAGAGAAAGGCGTTTGACCGTCACACGCGTAACACGCTAATTTCACGTAATAACACCGCGATACAGGCGCAGAACATGCTATGACCGTGCTCCACCCACGATTACCCGCTGAAATTTCCCGTCTTACCCATGTGTAACCACGCCCTGGTTACGGCTGTGTGACCGGGCCCTTAACAAAAAGTAATTACCAAAATATGTTAAATGCTTATATATGAAATCACACATCGTGAAGCAGAACAACCAGGGATAAGCAAGTATTGATGGACATTATTCAGATATTCTGTGGGCTATCTGAGATGGCCTTGCAGGGCCTCACAACCCGCTAATGTGTTTTATACATATTTTGCATAATACAATCTTTCTGATAAAATGAGCTAATAATATTCAAGTCATAGATGACGGAAAAGCGTTTGCTAGTTATTCAGCCACAGCTTGATAAATTAAGTATTAGAGATAAATTGAGATAATCCTTAATCAGCGTCACACTGCAGGAAATGAATGTTCAAGCAGAGTAGACAAGTTTAATCCCACGATTTATTGTTTTAAGACAACAGCTTGATTAAGTGAGGGAGACAGTTTGATACACAGACAGAGACAGACAGGGAAGGAGAGACAGAGACACAAAGGGACAGACAAAGAAAAACGGAGAGTAGAAAGACACAAAGGGAAAGAGATACAGAGAAAGTGAAAATTGTAAGACATAAAAAACAACGTAGTGGGACAGAAAGAGAGGGAAAGAGATACAGTATGTTCTGACTTTTTTGTCAAATATTTGTATATCTGTACATTGCTACTTAGTTGATTTGTTTGTCTTGACTTTGTTTCTGAAAGAGTTGTACAACAAATAATTTTAAAAATAATTTTAACATTCACATTGTATCCATCCACCCATCCATTATCTTCCGCTTATCTGGGGTCGGGTTGGGGGGCAGCAGCCTTATAAGGGAAGCCCAGACGTCCCTATCCCCAGCCACCTTGTCCAGCTCATCTGACGGTATCCCGAAGCGTTCCCAAGCCAGCAGAGAGACATAGGCCCAATCCCATTCCTCTCACTTGGCCCTGAGAACCCTTAAGTGAGGTCCCTCTATACTATAGAGTCTATAGGGAAGTCCCCTCGGTGAGTGGAGTGTAAAGTGAAGATTGTCCCCTAAGAAATTGGACTGGACTTGCAAGGTTCCACCCCAGTCCAGTAGATGGCCGGAATACGAATTGGCTGTAGACCTCAGTGACGTATTGGCCTACGTCACATGTAAACAACTCGAGTCTCAACCTGTGGTGTGGCAGTTGGAGAGTCCGTGCAACGTTAAAAATGCCCTCTACGGCTGTGTTATTACCGATTGCCTGGAAGCTCATCACCTTTTCCGTGTCTCCAATCAACGGAGGAGAAATGCGTGATATTGAAGACTGCTTCGGCGCTATGTAGCACTGATTCATCTTTACAAGGTACGTCCACTCATTAAAAAAATGAACCGTTCGGTCAAATTTTGTAAGGGTTAACGTACAACGCACGTTCACATAATACCCTATGTTTGTGTAGACATAAATGACAACCTACTTATTAGTATCTTAATGCCATTTTATGACATATAGTAGGGGTCTTTAATGTGTGACACGATGTAAAGTAAACAAACACGAGAACATTCCACCTGACCCTTAAGCTGACATGATCGTCACCAAACTTCCCTGTAGGACCCTAATACCTTAGTTCATAAGGAATTTAATTCAAAAGAGTTGTCATTGGATATACATTTATTCATGATGCATACCTCACAGTAAAAGCTGTATTTTTCTTTTCTATGCCCACATTTATGTCCAAATTGTTTATCTTATCTGTTGTGTTCCAAAGTGGCCATCCCATAAGCATGGACAGGTTGGACAAGAATGTTCCCATCCTGTGCTTATGGTTCGATGTGGAGTTTGAACTCATTCAGGACTCAAGGTTGAGCAGGAAGGTCATGTGGGCCCTGCAGGAGCTGCTGAAGAGGGAGTAGGACCATGGCTGGAGGTCCTGATCTACGTGTACTGGCTGGCCCACGGTCTGTCCTACCGTGCGGTGTCTTCAGTGTTCCCAGGTCCACCATACACAGAATTGTCCACAGTTAATGCGGAATAAATTGCCCAAAAGCCATGTTTCAGGCTCTGGAAGTCAGACCCACATTTGCATCCTGTGCTTTTCTCCATTACTATTCAATAAACGTCTTTATTTTGAGCAACACCTTAGTGGTTTATTTCATAATGTTGTGAGATACTGTGTGTGAACTATGTGACTGTTGGACAGAAAACAACTACAAATCACTCTGGGTTAAATAATAGTTTACTTTCAGAAAAACAAATTTGGGCCTAAATACATAATAGTAAATAAATAATGTGTCACAAAATGTAACCAAAAAATACCAATACTCCCATAAAACTGGAAGACACAAACTGGAACTTCATTGAATTCGTAATAAAATATTTTCCTTTTATGAAACAAAGGGAAACATTGCAGAGATGTCACTGTTTTGGAAATCTGTCCACGAGCTTCCCAAAAAGTATCAGGAACCGCTCAGTTTTGGCCTCAGTTTCCTCGTGCCTTTTCTTCACTTTGGCAGACTCCTCAAAAAGTCAAGGAGTGTATCGTGCTTCCTTTTTTTTCTGGGTGATTTGGCGCCGGATTGGAAGATGCCGACGACGTGCCCGGTGGTGTGGATGGTGTGGTAGCTGTGATGGTGGCCAGCTCTTCCACTGGACGTTGGCCTTTAGGTTGGGTGGAAAAAACAAGAATTACTTAATGCTGGTGTATTGTACAAAAACAACTGTATTTAGGATGCTGAACAAGTTAATGTGAGACAGGAAATTATAGGATGTGTTCTGGACAATTATTTGATAGTGAATAGATACACAAACCTGACATGTTATTCTTATGGCTGTAAGAGCCTTCTATTGGCCAGCATCACATATGCTTTAGAATTGTCTCTACATTTGGACAACATTTTGAGAAGGTAATTAGTTTATTTAATATGTGTTTACAGAGAAGGCAGTGGACTATGTGATAGTTATTAGTTTCATCTGTAATTCCACGTGAAATTCTGAGACATTACTCATGATGCATGATGAAAATTAATGCATTCTGATTTCACATGAAAGAATCATATTGTAAATAAAACACGACACCCGAAATTGTGTGCAGTAAACAAGCGCATATATCCAGAACGTTATTGTGACTATGCTGCTTTAGCGACTGGCCATGTAGACTCGTTTAAGATAAAAACAGGGCTAGGCTGAACAGTGATTTTCTTTAGTTATCCAACTCTGCGGTTTTTAGTGTGAGGATTTTGTTGCGGCTCCCTCGGTAGATTTATGCACTGTATAAAGTAGCGATTTTGCAATGTTCATGTTTAAACGCGGAAATACGATTTTCTATTGCATTTACGTCTAACTAAGATATCTCAATATATTTCGTTGCAAATACATGCGTAGTTGTGGAAAACTACTTACATTTGTTTGGTTCCTTTCCAGCCATGTTTGTTAATATTGAGAATTCGCAAAGCTCCTGGGTAGTCAGTTAGGTACCGACCTCCCTCGATCTGAAGTGGTTATGACATGGTTTGAGGGCACTTCTCCCTCGGTCTTGAGAGTATTGGGACACATCACATTTTCACGTGAACGCGCAAAACCGAGTGATTAGGGCAAATAGCGGGTGAAAGTGAGAAGAATGGGACGCAGCCATAGTCTCTCCAGCGTGTCCTGGGTTAGTTGAACTCCTCCACTTGGGGCAAGATCTCATCCCCAACCAGGAGGGAGCCTGCCACCCTTTTCCTGCTGAGTACCATTGTCTAGGAGGTGCTGATCTTCATCCCGGCCGCCTCACACTCGGCTGCAAATCGCTCCAGCGAGAGCTGAAGATCACGGCCTGAGGAAGCGACCAGCACCACGTCATCTGCAAAAACCAGTGACACAATGCTGAGGCCCCCAAACCGGACTACATCCCCACCAAGGCTGCGCCTAGAAATTCTGTCCATAAAAGTTATGAACAGAATCAGTGAGAAAGGGCAGCCCTGGCGGAATCCAACCCTCTCCGGGAACAAATTCGACTTACTGCCGGCAATAAGGACCAGACTCTGGCACCGGGCAAACAGGAACCGCACAGCCCGGATAAGACTGTGCGGCACCCCATACTCCCGAAGCACCGCCCACAGGGCCTCTTGAGGAACACGGTCAAATGCCTTCTCCAAGTCCACAAAACACCAGTAGACCAGACAGGTAAACTCCCATGCACGTTCAAGGACCCTGCAGAGCGTGTAGAGCTGGTCCAGTGTTCCACAGCCAGGACGAAAACCACACTGTTCCTCCTGAATCCGAGATCTGACATTCTGGCGGACCCTTCTCCCCAGTACCCCTGAATAGACCTTACCAGGGAGGCTGAGTAGTGTGATTCCCTGTAGTTGGAACACACTCTCCGGTCCCCCTTCTTGAAGAGGGGAACCACCACCCGAGTCTGCCAGTCCAGAGGCACTGTCCCCGATGTCCATGCAATGTTGCAGAAGCATGTCAACTATGACACGCCCACAACATCCAGAGCCTTAATGAACTCTGGGCGGATATCATTGACCCCCGGGGCCCTGCCACCAAGGAGCTTTTTAACCACTTCTGTGACTTCAACCTCATGGAAACGAGAGCCCAGCTCAGAGTCCTGCTTCCCCAGAGGAAGACGTGTTGGTGGGATTGAGGAAGTCTTTGAAGTACTCCGCCTACCGTTTCACAACGTCCCAGGTCGAGGTCAGCAGCGCTCTATCGCCACTATACACATTGTCAATGGCACACCGCTTCTCCCCCTAAGACGCCGAATGGTGGACCAGAATTTCCTCTAAGCCGTTCAGAAGTTGGCTTCCATGGCCTCGCCAATCTCCTCCTTCTTACATTTCATACAATATATATTTTTTGCCTCAAGTTCAGAAGGGTTCCCGTGAGTCACATGTAGAGGTGCCATCTAGAGAGCGTTAAAAAAAAGCCTCAAAAGCAATTTATGTACATTGTTATACCAGGCCTCTCGGTTTTTAGATGGAAGTCTTGAGCTGACCTGCTTTGTTGTTGTGACCTGTCTTTTTTTGGTGCCTTCATATCTATATGCACTAAAGCAGTGATTTTTCGACTAGTGTGCCATGAGAAATTATCCAATGTCACTTTTTAAATTTTTATAAAACATTTATGAATCATTTTCTGCAAATGTTATGTCATTATCAAGTGTCTGTGCTGTAAAAAACTAGGGGTATCATACATTATATTGTAATTAAACATACTGTTCAGTGTCATTTTCTAACATTTTGGTAGTGGTGTGCTGCAAAAACACTAAAGCACACATTATCTGGCCAAAACTAGGTAAGACAATTAAAGGCACCGCACAAGTGGGTGGGCGACCAAGTCAGGTCATGAGTAGGACCCATTTCAGATAACTCACACTTATACCCTATCATGCTATCTGCGAACCAATAAATATTTACACAAGCTTACACCGCGTCCTGGTTCTCATTTTGAGTATCGGGAGGTTAAAAGTAAACGAACCAGGCTGAGCTTCAACAGATCCTTACAATGTTATTACTGGGACTTTAGCTCTTCTGCAACAGGGGTCCCCCACCAACAAGTCGTGGATGGTTTGGTAGCGGGCTCCACCGAAAGAAAAAGTTCCACTGTTTCTTGCCAATTATTGTTTTACTGGCATCGCTATGTTCGGACTGAACTTACACCGGTGCTTTGGGGAGGTGTGTTCCAATTCTACATACAGCATTTCGCCCACATCAACATATTTAAAATGCTCAGACGAAAGAGCCATTCTTGCACTCCTCTCTTACGGTCCAGCCATCTTGGACTACCATGACAAAATCAAACATTTAACATAATTTTGCACATTTGTTCACCTCGAAATCAATGTTAATAAAACAATAGCAATTTGGACTCACTCCCCTATCCCGAACACCATAAACACAAAAACAGTTGAAACAGTGGACACCTACAAATACTTGGCAGTAACACTGGACAACATACTCACTATTGATCAGCATCCTGTGGACATTAAAATAGGATTCAACAAAGACTGTCAGTCATCCATGAACTCAAAAGATGATATGTTGCACCTCACCACAGTTCAACCTACCCTCCTGCACAGCTCCATGAGTTTTTTCACTATGCTTTCTGTCTCAAACCAGACGAAACTTAAACGTGTCACTCACCAGTGAAAATTATTGGCCTTGATTTCTTTGGGACTGGGATGATGCATGGTGTTTTCCACAGCTGAGGGACCCTCCCCTGTTCAAGGCTCAGGTTGAAGATGCGCTGTAGAGGGTCTCCTAGCTCAGACGCACAGGCTCTCAGCAGTCGGGGGGATACTCCATCTGGACCAGCTGCCTTGCTGGTTCGCAGCCTCCTCAGCTCTCCACACACCTGGGCTGCAGTTATTTTGAGTGGGGGGATGTCTTCCATGCTAGTGTCCAGGGAGGGAGGGGGAGGGACAGCTGCAGTACTCAGGGGTGAGGATGAGGCGGAGTGGTCAAACCTGTTGAAAAAGTTGTTCAACTGGTTGACTCGCCCCACATCTACATCCACAGCCACACCCTGCTTGGTGCTGCAGCCAGTAATTGTTTTCATCCCTTCCCACAACTCCTTCATGTTGTTGCCGCTTTTTCTCCAACTTCCTCCTGTACTGAGCTCCCTCCGTACTCATTTTAGCTCCTGCTGATCCCCATCTTTAAAGGCCCTCTTTTTTTGGTTCAGAAGCCACTTGATGTCGCTCGTGATTCAGGGCTTGTTGTTGGCATAGCAGCGTACAGTCTTTATAGGAACAACATTGTCCATGCAGAAGTTAATGTAGTCAGTAGTGCAGTTTGCCATCTCCTCAATGTCCCCACTGCTGGACCCTAGCAGGACATCCCAGTCTGTACGTCCAAAGCAGTCTTTTAGACCCTGCTCTGCCTCGGTGGACCATTTTCTAAAAGAGCGTGTGGTTGTTGGTAGCCTCCTCACTTTTGGTTTGTAATGTGGTTTAAGCAGAATGAGGTTGTCGTCTCCTTTCCCAAGGGCAGGCAGTGTCGTTGCCCCATAGGCATCCTTGATGTTCACATACAGGAGGTCAATAGTCCTATTTCCCCTGGTCTTGCAGTCCACATACTGGACGAAAGAGGGCAGTGTCTTATCAACAGTCACGTGGTTGAAGTCCCCAGAGATTAACATTGCAGCCTCCGGATGTTGTGTTTGTAGCTTTGCCACAGCGGAGTGGATGACGTCACTTGCTACTTCGGCATCAGCGGGCGGTTGGATGTAATCAATAACAGCAATGGCGTGTCCGAACTCTCTGGGCAAGTAATAGGGACGCAGACTTACAGCCAAAAGTTCGACATCACGGCAGCAGATAGAAAGCTTTGTTTTTACATGCCCTGGGTTACACCACCCCGTGTTCACGTAGATAGCCAGTCCCCCTCCTCTGCGCTTCCCACTGGCTTTTGTGTCTCTGTCAGCCCGAACAGCGCAGAAGCCGGTTAGCGCGACGTTAGCGTCCGGGATGCTAGACGTGAGCCACGTTTCCGTAAAGCAAAGCAAGCTGCACTCCCTGTATGCTTTAATGTCTTTCACAAGCACAGCCAGTTCGTTGATCTTATTTGGTACGGAGTTGACGTTCCCCATGATTATGGACGGTACCGAGGGCTTATATCGCCGCTAGCCACTTAGCCTGTACCTTAGCACCAGCTCTGCACCCCCGGTAGGGTCGCCTCACCTCGTCGGGGAAAAGGGGAACCACGCCTGCTCGAGAATTCTTCAGGTCGAGGAGTTGATTCCTCGAATAAACGCATTTTTGTGCGAAATAACCCATATCCACGGGATAGAAAGTAATGCAAAGTGCTGCAAGTGTTGCAAGGCAAAACACTGAAGATATAAGCAAAAAAAAAAAAACAATAAATCACAAAAGTAACGAAAATAACACAGGAGCTGCTGGAGTGGCTGCCATTCGCGACGGCGCCGGACTTGCCACCATAGGAAAACTTTTTGCAGACGGAGGTCAGAGATGCATGAATCACTATGTCAGGACCATGAACCAGAGACCACATAACACCCAAAAACTTTCAACAGGGTTAGTTCATCTGTTGACTTTATACTTTTGATTTTGTCCCACATTCTAAAAACATGACTCTGATGGCCTCCAGCACCCCAGTAACCCTAGTTTAGAACATAAATAAATACATGGGATTTTGATGTGATTCCATTGGGAGAACCTCAATCAGAGGTCTCCTAACATTTTGAGTCAGGGGGTGCATCGATTTAAAAAAAATCTGCACATAGGCCGGTGGAAAAAAAAGGATGTGTTTAATATTTTTTACTTGCAGATAGTCTTAAATCCCATACCTCGGCAATACATGAGAATAATCGATATGACAAGACAATCCAATTTTTTACGTTGACATATTTCTTGTTTCGTCTGTTTATAAAAGGTACCATTTTATCCAATTGGTTTTGAAAAACGCAACAAATACAAATACATGAATTAATAAATAAAAACTTTAATCAAGAGTAATAGTAGTGTCATATATCCAGGATCCATGCAGGCGATTGAAATCTTAAAAATGCTTTTTGGGGACTTTTGATCACCATGGATATAAACGTGGAATTATTTGACCTTATACAAAATTAATACAGCATCCAGGTTGAGAGTCTAATAGAAACAAAACAAATGAACAGACCAACCCAATACACAGGCAGCAACGGCCAATAAAGAAAAAGGAATTGAGAAAGCACACAGAAAAACAACAGTACCTCATCAAACCTACAAAAAAGCTAATAACATTGTGATGGGTGGCTGGCTCCCCATGAGACACCTGAATACAGAATTGTAAAAAAAAGAAGCAAAAGATAACCTTGCACAGCACCACGTACACGTGGCAGTTAAGTTAAGAATTCAATGAGGATTTTGGAACAGTCATCAGGAGATTACACCAGGTTAGTTAATCAATCGGGGAAATTTATTTTTCTAACATAATTTTAAAAAAACTTGACCATCTTGCATGGAATACAGTCAGAGAATCCTTAATTGAGTATTGAATTTTTTGTTTGAATGTAAATGTTGTGTTTTCAAGGTCAGGAAAATGCTTGAATTTTGGGTAAAGTATATACATATAAAATTAGAAGATTCACGGATCTATAAGAATCTTTGTCAAATGCAAAACAATTTTGGATTTTTACACTGAATATTTTTAAAGTCGAACGAACAATGGCACAAAAACCCTGAAAATGCAAACATTAAAATATTAAAAATGGCTATAAATGATACAATGCACACACACACACACAGAAAAGAATAATGTTACAATATTAATCAATTTAGCGGGGATCCCCTTTAAAACACTTAAGAAATATAAATCAAATCAGAAAAACAAAAAGCAAAAAATCAGCAGTCTCTAAGATTAAATGCACTCTGTTTTGGAGCAATCAATGTCATTCAAATGACTCCAAATTTGGCTCACTTCTGGGGATTTTTTTTGACAAATAGTATTTTATTTCTTTTTTTTGTCTTCCGAACTGAACTCAATTATTACCCAGCACGTATAGAGTCCTTTTCAAGTTTGTAAACATGTGAGACCTAGCCAAGCTGTGCTTGCGTTGTTGAAGCAGGATGGCAGAAATCATGTCAGTTTATAGCAAACCATTGACAATAAAATATACGAGATCATAGATAGGAACAGCTCAAAATGACACCAAGTATGTGTGAGCAGCAAGATAACGACTTTATTTTACTCATCAGAGTCAACAAAAAACATTCTTTTGAATGGTGCTGGATTCCTTCTTTTGAAGGTACTGGAAAACTTGAAAAATTGGCCTTGAAAAGTGCTTGAATATGGCAGTGAAAATGGTGATCAAACCCTCTATCTCCCTTTTCAAGCACTAAATTTGATCATGTGATTTGAATAACTCAATGAAATGAGGCTGTTTCAGTAGTGTTTTATTGCATGAAATTTATCTTGATAAAAGTGATGTAAAAGAACATGGTCAGAAAAATGTAGTTTGAATCACTGTACACATCCAGGTGAATGCAAATGTATTCCCAAACAACAACTTCTATTTGAATCAAAAAACTTGTGAATGGGTGTTTACATTAATGTATCTGATAAGTGGTAGTTAGCATACACACCTCCAATGGGTTGAGAGGGACAAGGCTTTGGTGACATGAAGTGGAATGTAAACAAACAAAAAAAAAACACTGGTCATAATTTGATTACAAGTCACTTTTTTTGTTTGTTTCTTATGCTTCTCTCAGCATGTTCTTGCAGGCTGAAATAGATAGTTGACGGGCCAAAGTTTGGTGACCCTGCCCTAAATGTTCCACAGGTTACACAGTGGATTTACACTAATTTTGGTTATAATTATTCATATTCTGTTCTTCCTCCTATCTGGTTAGCTTAGTAGATAGCTAAAATTAAATAATCATTGATGAAAAAAGATCTAAGAGACTGAGTGTAGTTATTGCCTTTTGGTGAAGGATCAATCACAGATTAGTAAAACAGAACATAAAAAGAAACTAACATATTACATTCAGCATATATCAACGTGCAACATACTTCTAAAACAGTCTTAAACTCAAAATGCACAAACTATGTATAAAAGCAGTAATATGCACAAGTTTAGATATTCCAAGTATTCAATGTTGAAATTAAGTTTGCAGCCTTCTGTTGTGAGTATATGTTGTTTTGCCTTGTTCCTTAATGCTGCTTCCTACTCCCCAAGTTGGCTATGGCAAGACAGGAGGGCCATAATAGAACAAACATTTGCCAAACACATTTACCACTAGGTCCCTTAGAAAATATTTTGTAGGGGCAGAACAATTAATGTAGTTATCCTTATAAATGATATAATTTTTATGAATATTATTGTTATGCGTATTATACAAAAAGTACAAACATGTTTTAATGCTGCCCTGGGTCAGGGCCATATTGTAAAAAAGTTTGGGAACCCCTTGTTTTACATGGGTAAGTTTTAAATAGTGCAACTTCCCCGTGCTGTTATTCTTTGAATGTCCGACTTGTGACAAACTACGTAGTTGGCAAGCTTACTTCTCCAAATATTTGACAATATTTGTTTTATTTACATAGTGTATATATATATATATATATATATATATATATATATGGCAGCACGGCGGCGCAGTGGTTAGCGCTTGTGCGGCACAGTTCATGTCATGGGAACCTGTTGTGGGTTCAAATCCAGCTCCAGAATTCCTGTGCGGAGTTTGTATGTTCTCCCCGTGCTTGCGTGGGTTTCCTCCGGGCACTCCGGTTTCCTCCCACGTTCCAAAAACATGCATTTTCAGGTGAATTGGCCGGTCCAAATTGTCCCTAGGTGTGAATGAGCGAATGAGTTGTCTGTCCCTGTGTGCCCTGCGATTGGCTGGCAACCAGTTCAGGGTGTCCCCTGCCCACTGCCCGGAGATGGCTGGGATGGGCTCCAGCCCCCCCGCGACCCTGATGAGGATAAGCGGTACGGCTGATGAGATGAGATATATATATATATATATATATATATATATATATATATATATATATATATATATATATATATATATATATATATATATATATATATATATATATATATATATATATATATATATATAATATAAATGACTCGCTTACCTTGACTTTCTGACAGGGAATTGTCAGTTCTAAATGCCATCCATCCCTTCGTTCCTTTCCAAGGTCAGTGAGATAATTTATGGTGTAGCAAGGGCAAAATACTGGTTGTAATACCAATTAGATAAAATCTCGCGAGCAAAAGAGAACCTAATCATAGAAAAGATAAAACTCACAGGCATTTTGTTTCACACATGGTTTACACTTTGTTTGTGTTGCACCATTCTGTCTCTAAAATGACAACTCACTGAGGGAGTGAACTGTAATCTCTATGAGCTTCCACTGTGTGATTTACCGTTTTTCTGCGCCCCTCCATGTACTTTTTCCAGATTTGAGTTAATCAAATAGAAATTAACAAACCGAATCGACAGCACTTGGTCGATACTGCCATAAGAAGTAGCATTACAAAGAACTGCGTGTTGCATCAAAGCCATAAGTCACATAGAATAATGTCACCATGCTGGTTCCACTGTTTCTCATATGGTATGGCAGCAAAAGCCCAGTAAATCCTCTGTCTGCAGCCTTGTATATTCCTGCCATCGCTAGACACCAAGGATAATATTCAAACGTAGGCTTTGTGGAACCTATTGAGGATAATAAATGTGGGCCGGATCGTGGAGAGAATGATGGGACGTGCCATCGGAGACTGGTCAGTTGCTGAGCTCCCTGCTATTTTGGCTTAAAGACAGATTAGGCAGAAGGACGTGTAGTGTTTCTCCCCACAATCGTGCAAATGTATTGCATACTATGCACATATTATGTGCCAAAGTTGACCCTGTGAATCTGTGATGTAATTTAAGAACACAACACTTTCCAAATGACAAATCTCATTAAGGTGATCTCTGAAACAAACACTAATTGCATACCGCCCGTTTCTGCTTAGGAGAAATTGGAAGTTTGCTTACCCTTGCTTCGGCACATAGGTGAGTGATTGTAGCTTCTTGTACGTGTTTTTTTTCTGTTGCTGGTGTCCCGGTTATATAATTTTGACCGGCTGGCTTCCCTGTAACGTGGGGTTGCAGAGCGCTCTCCTGTTTTGTTTGTTCCTGGTTGGTGCTTGTTGGCTTCCCACCGTCTGGCCAGCTAGCCTAGCATTAGCACCCGTTCTGCCATGTTCTCCTAATTCATTCCAAGCCGGCTATGTGTTTATCGGTGTACCCATTGTCGCCCTTTATATGTTGCTGGTTTATGGTTGGCCTGGCTGCTCATCGCGGGTTTTTTGGTCGGCCAGACTTGCATTTGCGGCCACCTTTAATTGATCTGTCCCAATTACACCCCCAGTTGGCAGATCTCTGTGCGTTTTGTTTGCCAGTTAGCCTCTTTTTGGCTGCACACCTTTTGTTGTACCTTTACTGCAACCAGGAATTTTACACAAAAAGTACCACGCTTGAAACACTTGTAACCTCTTTGACAAATCATCACATTTATCAGTATGGCGACTGGCTTGCTAGGGTGTTTGTCATTCTGATCTGTGACAGCATCGGAGGAACACAAAGACAAGACATGCTGTCTTTAAAATTCATTACCTCGGTAAATAATTGGAATATAAAGGTGACATTTATATGTAGATTTCTATGCAGAAGCCATGAACTATTTCCTCACATTTTGCATGTTTAAGAACTTGGGATTACCTTTTAAAGACAAAGTCAGGATAGTAAAAAAAGATTTAAGTCATCTGCTGGAGGCACAGGATGGCCAAATAGAAGCAGGGAAAGCGAGAGTAAAATGGAAAGATCAGTTGCAAGAAGGTAAGAAAGCAGTGAAGGAAACCAGAACAGACATTCCCAGAGGACCACTCATCCCGGATCTAATATAGTCCATTTCCTTCGGTGCGCCTGTTAATTACTTAAATCTGTAGGCGTCACAACAGCAGGGTAAGAGAAAAAAAAAACAAAAAAACTTGAGCAGTGAACTTTATTTGGGGTAAATACTTATCTAACATCTCCTTTCACTTCAGAATGCTCACTGCATAATCAAAATCTGATTAAAATAAATGGTTAACCTTGTCACCACAACAACTAACATACTCTCTGGTGGCAAACTATCCTTGGTAAAAAATTAAACCAAGCCGATGCTATAAAGAATGATTAACTCTATAGAATGATAATTTTGGCTTTTAGCATTAAATCTCGATTTTAAACATGATAATTGTTAGTTGAAAAAGAGTCAACTGTCAGGAGGACGACATAGAAGATAACCTTAATTTTGTGGAAAGCCAGGAATAAAAAGAATTAACAAAAAAAACTGCGAAATCTAACAGTTTTTGCACTTAAAAACGCTTATCGCATTTAAAAAAAATAGTTATTACTTTTTTTTCAAATTTAATCAACAAAATAAATCTTGACCCGAGACTGGTAACATAAGGATAGAGATGCTAAAATGGGTGCTTTGCTACTGGGGCCTGGATTTAATTATGTCAATGAACATCTTTAAAACTGCCAATTCTTGTGGCTCATCTATCTCTTGTACCACTCAGCATTGTCCCGCAGCCCAAATCAAATTATGTGACAGTCCACATTTGTCCTCGAAGCATGAGTTTAAATCATGTACTATACAGCATTTTAATGCATTTTGATTATATTGCTGAACGTAGTTACCTCTTGATTGTTGTGCTACTACTGTACTCAAAAGGATAGTCACAAAGGTCAAACTAGAAAAGGTCTGTCTTTGTTCCTTCCGATGCATCCCACACAACATGTGCCTTTCAGAGCTTCTTTTTTACCCTCTTTTCTGCATTTTCCATTGTCACCACGGATCTTATATACAATATGACAACAATTCACTTCCGGCAATCTCAGCTTGCACTGGCTCAGGCAGAGTGGGAGAAAAATATGTTTTTGTTTAGAATTTGAGACATTTTGGCCTACAAAATGAACCTGTATCGGTTTGACTGGTATATTAATTCCAATTCACAGAGAGTTGCCATCTAACTATGTGATGCAAGTCTTCAAGCGAAGACGTCAAAGCATGAATAATCTTCCTGGAAAGGGCAGCTGAAACACCACCATTATTCTCCACTGGAAAAGTCACCCTAGGGCAAAAGTGTTCTGCTTTAGCAAGGCCTTGTGGGTAATGTATGTAAATGTGAACGTTGACTTTTGTGCTTGGCAAACGACCCGACTCTGTAAATTAAATGTAATCAAGAATGTCTTACATAAAATATACTTCGGGGGACCCTAGATTTACGCAGCATTGTTTGTGAGAGGCAATACAGATTTTGTGTGTGTGTATGTCACAATGTTTCTACTGTATTTGACTAGAATATAAATTCACGATACAACCTGAATGGCTGTGTGCCAATATAGAGCTTCACCAGCATTATTATGCGAAACCATTTTTGTGTGTTACTTCCCTTGGCAATGATCTTGGCCAAACTTGTTGTGGCCTGAAAGAGAAAAAATGTCTTTGTGGGAAAGCTGCTGAGTCAGCAAAAACAAAACATGCAGAGTCAGCTCTTTTTTTTTTTTTTTTGGGGAATTACAGTTATTATATCTTTTCACCCCTACTGTATCTGACTGCGTGTAAAATATGGTGTTGATCTTTAATGTTTTGTCTGACCTGGGAAAGTGAAATATCTTTATGGGAGCAGGTGCTTAGTCAACAAAACCTAAATTGCTGAGTCAGCTATTTTTTATTTATTTTAATTATTTTTTCATATACCTACCTGACATCCTGTGAAATATGTCCGTCATATCTAAACTCATTTCCTTTACAGTGAGTTGGCCCATTGTGTTTTGCTCCCTGTGTGAGTGTTGTGGACGTGAAGTAGAGAGCACCATGGCCTGTCGTGATGACAGGCTCTCGGCCACACCTGGAGCAACATTATAGCTGGGTTGTGGTGTATTACATTCAATTTTACTTGATGGCAGGCATCTCATTTAGGCTACCCATAGAGCAAATTTCAGCCAAGTTGTGGTGCACCACCTTTGGTTTTGATTAATAATTACCAGTTAAATATGGTTTCACACGTTTTTGGGCTTGTTTATCCATAGTATTGCTGAAAAATGTTAGCACTTCATCAATGCTTAAATCAGTGGTTCTTAGACCTTTTTCAATTTATGTCAATTAGTTATTAGAACACCGATTTTGGCTAACCTGCATTGGCTCCCAGTTAGCCAAAGATGTGACTTCAAAGTTCTCTTAGTATTGTACAAAATCATACATGGACTTGCTCCCTCTTATCTTTCAGATCTGATTTGCCCCTATGTCCCGGTCCGAAGCCTACGATCTGAGAGTGCTGGTCTTCTGGTGATCCCGAGAGCAAAGAAGTCTTCTGCTGGTTCGAGAGCGTTCTCCATCCGGGCACCGGTGCTGTGGAATGCTCTTCCCCCTGAGATTCGATCTGCAACCTCAGTGGAAATGTTTAAATCTAAACTTAAAACTCACTTCTACTCCATTGCATACGAATAACCTACTCCTCTTGTCGGTTGAAAATAGTTTGTGTAATATAGTGTAACAATCTGTGAAGCCCTTTGAGACTCTTCGTGATTTAGGGCTATACAAATAAAAATGACTTGACTTGACTTAACCAACATAGTGCATGAACTCACAATGAATGACAGAACTACAAATCACTGTGACCTATGCTGTTGCTTTTGAAAGACCAGATTAGATTTACATGGATTCACCTTCTCATATCTAAGTATGTTCCTTTTTTTGTTTGCTGTTATGTCCAGCATCCTCAAAAATGATTGCTCTCAAACATATGTTTGAGTGTCAACAAAATAGCTGAATTCATCTAATACATTATAAGTAGTTGAAGTATTGCTGTTTGCCGTTGCTTCTTATGATCTGGGACCAATAAAGTGAAAAGATGTAATATCAACCCCTGCTGACATAGCAACAGAGGTGGTACATCATGACAGAGTTTTTTTTGACATGTTGCATACAAGTAATAATTGACATTCATAGAAGTCAATAACTGGGGATGAAAGAATTCATTAGCCACACTGTCAGTTTGCTGGACTAAAGTTCTAATGCCCAAACAATTACAATCGCCGCAAATGTGTTGAAAGCAAATGCCACGCCTTTGATATCTACATGTGTGCAGTAGCAAGAACTTTGAGTCGCTTTGTTGGAAAGACACACTCAAATTAATCCTGGCTCTATGGAAAATGATCAATTTAATGGTTAGCCAGCATGAAGAAGGTTGTTTTTTGTGTCTGAGATGATGAGGGGTGCAGCGGATGTCGCTGGTCCTAAATTTAACCTTGCAACTTTTGAAAAATTATGTTCCCGGGGTGTACTTGGCTCTTAATTTCAGCCATTCTCACAGACTCATTCAACATTTCACAGAAACGTTGAAAGCAGGTCATCGTTGAAAGGAATTAAACGGCTGAATAAATAAATCCTGTCCCAAATTCAGAGAATATAATAGTCAGACACTAGAGCTCGGAGTGGCTTATGAGCTGCAACCTTTTGCTTCTTTATTACTTGAAATGAGAACTATGTATCTGCGTGCGTATGTGAGAGAGAATGAGGGACAATGAGAGAGTTAGAGAGCTCACTGGTTGAATAATAGACAGAAGCGCCATACTTATCCAACCTCTGATCTTCTCTCTGGGTGACCAGTTTCTATGAAGTCTGCTAACAACATGCTCAATAGGTGACCTTAATGAATGTCTGATGACCTCCTGCACCACCTTTATCTACGGTCTGTGTGACAGAAGGGACGCGGGAAAGAAACCGTCTGGGGTGGCTATCTTAGACTATGAATGCACTGCTGGAAAACGGCCTCATCCGCCCTTACAACAGCACCTACTCATCCCCCAGCTGTGACCTGTCTTGAAACCCACTGCCAAGTGGTGACCCACTGTTAAATATTTCAAGTTGAATGAACTGGTACAACTTTCATGTCTGGAAACTCCAAGTAGAACTACCCAGACTCTGTCAGACCATCAGGCTACAGATTGACCAGTTACAATGGTTAGGTTTGTTAGGGTACCATCCTAGTTTATAATATGCACAGTGCTAAATATTATCAAACCATTACTGTTTCTGTCAAATTTGCACAATATCCCAGTCCAAGACGTACCTAAAGTAAATTAAATAATGTTCTTGAACCATTTGCATAATATGGATGGTTTTCGTCTCTTTTGAAAGGTAACACTATGAAGTTTTATCCCAAACTAAAAATATCACTACACTTGCTACTAATATTGATTAATCCGAGCTGAACACACAGACATAGGTTTTTATTCCAGACTGAATTTGTTAGCATTCAAATGCCTGCAAAAGAGTATAGCATGGACATCTTAGCTGAGACAATAGCTTGAAGCCTTACCTAACAAATTTGATAACAATCTCAAAAAAAAAGAAAACTGTCAATCAAAAGGTCAGAAGCTATCTAATATGTTGATTAGGTGTATGGCCTAGTCTTGTATTTATTATTTCTGGCAGGGCAGCGTTTACAGACTGCGTTAATGTCATGATCTATAGGCCTTACGTCACTTCCCTTTACACTGAGAGGAACGGCTGCATGTAAGGTACATTCACGTGACCGTGCTCTATACACAAAACATATGACACATGAATCATATACAAATATATGACACTACTGGAGTATCAAAATTAGTGTGACAGGTCCTTATTTCTTCAAGGAGAAGTGATAAGGCCAAGCAGATAAATTTCAACGGAGCTTGTCAAACAATGCAGAAATGCTTTTAGGCCAATTAAAAATATATATATATGTCCGTTGGCAATATCATCTGTTTTGGAGTAAATATTTTACACGGTTTGATTCGCCTGTTTTTCGTGAATGTAACCACATCATTATGGAATGGACTGGTGCCAACTTTGCAACAACCCAAGAACAGGCCAGGGATGTCAACAGAGGAGAAGGTTGCCCCGAAGACCAATGCGGTTAAGGGATCGGTGAACTATGAACCATGGCATGACAAATTTCTGTGACAGGTGACATCGTACAGACACATATTTGTTTATCAAAAGTCTGACGGCTCTCTGGCGTTTTGAAATATACCCAAAATGTGTTGAATGCTGATATTGATGTGCCCTGTAAAACGAATGGCTCAATAGACTCACTAGTAATCAGAAAGATTTTTCCTTATCTAGTGCCACTCGAACTAATACAGAATGTCTAAATAAACTGGTGTTAGGGACACACAGCCCTGGCCAAGTCCAACCCACCTTGTAGTGAAAATTGCCGTTCTGCATGTTTATCTGAAGAATTGGGAAGTAACCTTCATGTTTACCATACCTCTTGTAGATTATAGTAACATTTATTGCTTGAAAGATGTGATAAATGTAGGCATATGGAAATTTGCCACAAATCCAACACGCAAATGTACTTGCTCCTACATATAGCCTGCATACTTTCATTAAGGAGATTCATTACATGTGTCGAAAAAAGCTGTTCACTAAAGAAGTGACCGATGGCCAGTAGAGCCTGAAACAGATGATGGAGTAACTTGGAACCAGCTGTTGATTGGGAAGCGGGTAACATTACTTCCATGAGCCCGCTCATGGAGACGTTTCATTCGCGAACGACACGAATGGGGGGCTGTCAAAACTCAGCCCTCCTTTTATTTTGACGTATTTATAAATACATAATTCTCTACCGCTACCTAACTATATAGTAGTTGCTATTTAGAATGGTTACATAATCTATAAAGACGTGACGTAAATAATTCTGAGGAGAGCGGAAAACCGGCGTCAGGTTTCCGAGGGCACACCGCCGTTGGCGTTCTCCAGCCAAAGTAATGCACCACTTTTGACCATCAGAAACAATAAAGGCATTGTAATGGAGGGAAAATAACTTACCCCGTAACTGAAAAAAATAATGCCGTTATTCCCAACACTGCCTGCATGCCACATCCACCCCTGTGAGATGATTTAGATTCATTATTGTATAAAATGCCATTCATCATTTCTTATCACCATACGTTACATCCTGAGTAAAGTGATGTTTTTGGTTCAAGTTTTAACACAGATATAGAAAAACATAAAATAAACATTTTTACCACTAAAATTGTGTTTTATGGGGCTTTTGGGGAAGAAAATGAAGTGTTGCTAAGTTTTAAGAAATAGTACAATGTTGGATCACTAGGGTAACAGGATTTCCTGTCAGTTCTTTTATTCACTGCCAGAACAAAAAGGAGCAAAATTGTATATGTCAGTAAAAAGTTTAAAAGACAACAACACTGTTTGGTTTCAATGGGAATCGATCCTGTGTCGCAGCACTCAGAGTTCCAAATCCTGATCACATTTGAAAAGGCATTATATTTCATCTCATAATCTTACTATTTCTACTCATGTTACCAGAGATGAATGGTACATGCCCTGAGTAAAAATAATTTGCCGATGAAATAAAACGGAATGCCCTAATGCTTTCGATGCTGTTATATGTGTTCTATACCCGGTGCATCCAATGTTTTGCAGTTGTAAAACCTCAGGTTTAAGAAAAATGCACATTATACATGAATGAATACGGTAAACTCTTTGTGGTCATTGTGTTTAAATTATTCAATACAGCCACATTAAATATTCAATTTAACATGGCTTGCTCCTCAATGGCCTGGTGAGAAATATTTGGCTAAACAGTTCAGAGTGTACAAAAAGATTGAAGCCAGCTTCTGTAATGAAGCATAATCACTCTCCCTAGATGTGTATGTGCTATGTAGGCTATCAACCACTGTCTTTAGTGTGGTGGTGACACTTTTAGAGCTCAGCCAGATGATGAGGTAATGGGGAGGAAAACAAGGATGGTGAATTTGAGGAGACATGCCACCTTACTTGGTTCCTTCTCTCCTTTGTTCCAACTTTTGTCTATTTTCCCTTCTCCCTATGTCCCTTCCTCCCCCAAATCCTTCCCTGCAAACGCTCTCTCACTTTCTCACTCTGACTTGCATCCTGGCAATAAAGATGTGGCTATAGGACATAAAGAGATTACACTGGATTGGTGTGTCATATTGGTGTGTGTGAGAGATTTGCTCATTCATTTTCAATCTTTTGTCCTCACGAGGGTCGCTGAAACCTATCCTAGCTGATGTCAGGCATTGGGCAGGGGACAGACTGGGTTCCATCCAATCACATATATGACAAGGACAAAGATTAACTCATGAACTCATACACAGTCTTGGGCACGTTACAGATAATCAGTAATGTTTTAGAATTCCTGGTTTCTTCATTTGAAAAAGTATTTAGTTGTACACAGTGGTTGAATATAAACATTCCCATCTCACAGTGCAGGGATCGAGGGCTGTTTGTGTCAATGCGAGTGAAGAAGGCAAAATCAGCGATCAGTGACACAGTAATTCATGATCTGCATAAAATAGGAGGCTGAAATGATGCTGTAACACACCCTGTAGTAATGACAGTATTTTTAAACTGTCGCAGTCCAGTTTGATTTTCTCACCCTCTCGCTGTATCTTGCCCTTTTTTGGTCACTTCCCCTGTGGTTCTAATTTCCACTCACATCTGGTGTCACTTGCCCTGGTTGCTCCCTAATCACCTCCACTGCTCACCATTTAAGCACTCATGTTTCAAGGCTTGGTGGTAGTTTGCCTCCTTTCCAGACCAGGAGTTATGCCTGCTGAACATTTAGGCTGATGCATTTGCTGAAATGTTTTTACCGGATCACAGACCCTTTGCCAGCCTCTTAGACCACGACTGCTGCCACTGGCGAGCTTTATACTGTTACTCTGATTTCTGACTCCCTTTGTACCGAAACCTCTCTGAATGAAATTATCTGTTGCTGCATTAATCTGTTTCCACACTGTGCTTCCACGCCTTCCTTAGCTGATTCCTGACATAATCACTTGTTACAGTTCTTGTTAAAGAAAATAATTGTGTTTCAGGTATTCATAATTTTTTAGCGCGCTATTTCCATCGCTGTTCCTATCTAGGAACAATTTGGACTCACTTTAACCTGCCATGCATGTAATTGGTGTTTGGGAGGAAACCAGACTGCCCAGAGAAAACTGTCAGATACAAGGAGAACATGCAAAATCCACGCAGGGAAACCCTAGACCTGTGAATTGCAGTGGTGGGCAGTCAGGTTTTGTAAGGACTAAAATGTTTATTAGATTTTTATCTATTTTGACCATTCATGTTTAATGAATGATTCAAAATTGTCATCTTCCATCGCTTGTCCCTGGTTGTGCTGGTTTCATATTTAAGCATTTAACAATCACATTTCAGCCATTAACTGTTCCTAGGTTCAAAAATATTCACAAATAAAAACCCTTATGGCCATGTACCATAACATCAGTCTTTGACTAAACCGACAGCTTTCTTAATAAGATTCTCAGTTGGCGCCAAAGCTTTCTAAAGTGCCTTGAGAAACGTCACCAGTATCTCAAATGAGGATGCGGTAACAATTAGTGCAATCCCGGCAAAAACTGTTCAACCGAATTACACAGCCAAGTTTTATGGTGTGGTGGATAATAGTGGAAAGGTTGGATAACTCAGACGCAAATAAACCTTTTGCAAGTAGGAAAATATTTTCTCCTCTAATTTTAGCCTTAGGGGTAAGATCCCATGCCTGACCTGGAGCCTGAGGGTTCATTCTACAATGCCAATCATAATGAGAGAGAACCTCAACCTGACCCAAACATAAACTTTTTTTTCTTTTAAACACCTGTTATTGTTCTTCTTTGTCTCCAGTTATACAGACTTGTTTAGCTTGGATCTCATTACAAAAGACAGGCTTTACGAGTCACATCCCCTCCCACTTGGGGACTGGACACTTGGGGTTCAGGGCTCATGATGTTAACTTGTGCGAAAGAAAAATTCAGTAGGGACTTTTATTTTTTTTACAATGGAATTAATCATTTGTAAATGACATAGAGTCACAGTTGAGAAAATATGAACAAGAACGGATTGTTAAATATTTATCACAAAGGTTGAAGTTGATTAATTTTTGCAACACCTTAAGTGTACGTACAGGACCCTTTTCCCACTAGGCCGTCTGTGAGCATTTCAGTTCAATTCTAACAGAAATGTTAGTCACTCCAATTGACTGAGCCAGTCCACCATGACAGATGTTAAAAGACAAGTGTGATTTTTTTTTTTAAAAACATTGGTTACATTTTGAGCATTTTTAGCATTATCGATATGACACAAAGTTCAACCACTAAAGAAGGACCCTGACTACAATGAGGCATTAATTTCCTCCTCAAGATGGTAAAAACTGCAACTATTCAATACAGTACATTGAGAGCATGTGTCAATATGTTCATTAACTTTACTTCTGTCAAATATAATACAAAACAGTTATGCCGTGCCTCACCATGACAGGGGTCCCTGTTCCTCCTCCTTACCATGGGACCAGCCTTCTACCCCAGCCAGCGCAGGTAGGGAAGATCACAATCAACCTAGCTGCAGATGCTTCCAATCAAGACCTTCAAAAACTGCTGCAGACAAAAGACCGTTGGTTGAATGTTAGTGGTTAGTGTAGGTTATTGTACATTTTACTATAGAGGATTTTTGTATGATCAAATATAAATTACATTTAAATGCAAAATATATTCACCGGCTGAGATGTGGGGCGGGTCATTGCAACCTAGTGGAGGATGATGTTTACAGAAAACAGCAGGAACCTGGACGTAGGGCTGATATTATAATCAGCGCTTCCCGACGCAAAAGGGGCCTTCGTGACGCAGGAACGCTCCGGGTCCAGACATCGAGACGCTCTTTTACGCAATAGTGGGGCCACGTCGGGGCTTTTACTGGCCCGCCCATGGGAGGAGCCGGCACACAAGCTGGCGCTGAGACGTGAGTCGAGAGAAGAACTTGAGCAGATCGAGGGAGAACGTGAGAGGAGGCTCGACAGAGACTCAAGTGACACTAATTCGGCTAATTTGATGGAGTGCACTTAGTTAAATACTTTAAGAAATTAAATCTGCCCCTGTGTGAAAATGTCGGCTTTTCTTGTCCATCTTTTCCCAAAAAGAAACGAGCACGCATTGTTAGGTGGTGTTTGGTTAATGGAGTCAGATAACTAATTCGAACAATTTGGTAAAAAATAAATTTTAATTGTTTAATTCCTAACATTAGGTCAATCCACGTTTGAATCCGAAATACTTTTTTGTTTTACCATCTCCTAGTTTTTGCCTGTGTCTCTTAACCCCTTGTCTCTCTGTCGGATATATATATATATATATATATATATATATATATATATATATATATATATATATATATATATATATATATATATATATATATATATATATATATATATATTAATATATATTAATATAACTCCATTGCTGGCAAAAATATTCAAGTTTATGCATTTATAAAGTTTAAGGCTGCGTCCCATTCTTCGCACTTTCACTCGCTATTTGCCCTAGTCACTCGGTTTTGCGCGTTCACGTGAAAATGGGATGTGTCCCAATACTCTCAAGACCGAGGGAGAAGTGCCCTCAACCTATGACATAACCACTTCAGATCGAGGGAGGTCGGTACCTCACTTGGAGCGAAGTGACTACCCAGAAGGCTTTGCGAATTCTCAATATCAACAAACATGGCTGTAAATGAACTGCACAAATGTAAGTAGTTTTCCACAACTACGCATGTATTTGCAACGAAACATATTGAGATATCTTAGTTAGACGTAAATGCAATAGAAAATCGTATTTCCGCGGTTAAACATGAACATTGCAAAATCGCTACTTTATCCAGTGCATAAATCTACCGAGGGAGACGCAAAAAAAAAAATCCTCACATTACAAACCGTAGAGTTGGATATCTGCAGAAAATCACGGCTCAGCCTATCCCTGTTTTTATTTTAAACGAGTCGTGCTTTTACATCTACATGGCCAGTCGCAGCATAGTCACAATAACGTTCTGGATATATGCGCTTGTTTACTGCACACAATTTCGGGTGTCGTGTTTTATTTACAATATGAAGAAGAATAATTTACTTTTATTGTCATTCTTTGTAACAATGCACACAGAACGAAATGTCGATACACCTGACCCGTACAGTTAAACTGTAGCGAACCGATGCAGCCGCAGCCAAACAGGGCGCAGTCATTTTAGTCATTAAACCCCCCAATTCCAACCCTTAATGCCGAGCTCCAAGCAATGAGTACCAATGTTGTAAGTCTTAGGTATGACTCGGCCGAGGCTTGAACCAGCGACCTCCAAGTCTCAGAGCGGGCACCCTACCATCTAGGCTACCGAGCTGGTATGATTCTTTCATGTGAGATCAGAATGCATTTGTTTTCATCATGAATCGTGAGTAATGTCTCTGAATTTCACGTGGAAATACAGTTGAAACAAATAACTATCACATAGCCCACTGCCTTCTCTGTAAACACATATTAAATAAACTAATTACCTTCTCAAAATGTTGTCCAAATGTGGAGACAATTCTAAAGCATATGTGATGCTGGCCAATAGAAGGCTCTTACAGCCATAAGAATAACATGTCAGGTTTGTGTATCCATTCACGATAAAATAATTATCCGGAACACAATGGTAAGTTGAGATGAGAAGGAACCGAACCCACCAGAAACGTTTTCTTTATGTACAGCACCCTAAATGGGAACACGCAAGACTTGATTCTGACTCGAGGAGTTTTAACCTCAAACATTATGGTGTTACCGTGTACTACCGTTATCTCGGATCATTATTTAGTTACATTTGAGGTGCTAGCTAAGTGTAGTGTTAAAAAAGCTGAAGTATTTAGCGGACGCAATATAAGCACTGGCACAGTTTCTGAGCTCTTTGAACTCCTTCCTGGAGCAGTTGCGTCCTTTCCTACATACAATGGCTCGATTGACTCACTCATGAATGAGTTCAATACCACCCTGACTAGTGTGCTGGATTCAATAGCGCCCATAAAACTAAAATCACGTCCTAAAAGACGCACGCCTTGGTTTACTGATGAAACTAGAACCCTTAAACAAGAATGCAGGAAATTGGAAAGAAAATGGCGCACTACCAAGCTTGAGGTTTTCCATCAAACCTGGTGTGACAGCTTGTTAAAGTATAAAGCGGCCCTTGCCTCTGCAAAATCGGCCTACCTTTCGAAGGTGATTGCGTCTCAAAAGAACAACCCCAAAGCCCTTTTTGACACTGTAGCATCGCTTACAAGGCAACAGACTATCGCAGATAGTTCAACACACTCTGCTCAGGACTTAATGGTCTTCTTTACTAAGAAGATTCAATGCATACAGGAAGAAATTGCTAAAGAAATTATTAATACCACACATATTAAAGGACTGAAATTTACAGATGCACGACAGGGTGGCTGCCTTGGGAAAATGGCCGGTTTTAGTGAACTGTCACTTGATGATCTCAAACAGGTGGTAAATGCGGCCAAACCGACAACTTGCCAGTTCGACCCGCTCCCAGGTTCACTAATTAAAAGTCTTTTTGGCGTCCTTGGACCTTCAGTTCTAAATATTATAAACATAACTCTCCTCAGGTGTAGTTCCAGCAGCTTTTAAGTCCGCCGTTATTAAACCCACACTGAAACGACCCAACCTTGATCCAGAAATATTAAGTAATTACAGACCTGTGTCAAACCTACCTTTCCTCTCTAAAGTACTCGAAAAAGTAGTGGCACAGCAGCTGAATGCTTTCATATCCGAGAATAACCTTTTTGAATCCATGCAATCAGGATTCAGGGCTAACCACTCTACTGAGACAGTTCTGATCAAGGTAACAAATGATCTCCTAATGTCAATGGATTCTGGCGCTTCATCGCTTCTGCTGCTGCTGGATCTTAGTGCTGCTTTTGACACAGTGCACCACAATATCCTACTAGAACGGTTGGAAAAATGGATTGGTCTCTCAGGAACCGTCCTCTCGTGGTTCAGATCCTACCTCTCAGATAGGACGCACTGTGTTAAATATGGTGAAATGACATCTGAGCCCTTTAATGTTACCTGCGGTGTTCCGCAGGGTTCAGTGCTTGGCCCCCTTCTTTTCAACATTTACATGCTTCCATTAGGTGACTTTATTCGCAAGTACAATATCAGCTTCCACTGCTACGCAGACGACACTCAACTCTATCTTCCGTTGGAGGAATCTTCCACACTAAACTGTGGAAATTTGGAGGCCTGCCTCACTGAGATAAAAGAGTGGATGTCACTCAATTTCTTGCGTCTTAACTCTGAAAAGACCGAAATGTTAGTCATTGGTCCATCTAAATGCCGTGACTTATTCTCAAAAACTGCTGTGAACATTGACAAATGTCACATCACACAGAGTGACTCAGTTAAAAATTTAGGTGTCATATTTGACCCTGATCTAACCTTTGAGATGCATGTAAAGAAAATTACTAGAACCGCTTTCTTCCATCTTCGTAACATTGCCAAAATCCGTTCAATACTGTCTCAGTCTGATGCGGAAACTATAATTCATGCATTTGTTACCTCCCGTCTCGATAACTGTAATGCACTATTCTCCGGTCTCCCGAAGTCCAGAATCAAGTCTCTTCAGCTAGTACAAAATGCCGCAGCGAGGCTTTTAACTAGGACAAAAAAGTACGATCACATAACACCGATTTTGGCTAACTTGCACTGGCTCCCAGTTAGCCAAAGATGTGACTTCAAGGTTCTCTTAGTATTGTACAAAATCATACATGGACTTGCTCCCTCTTATCTTTCAGATCTGATCTGCCCCTATGTCCCGGTCCGAAGCCTACGATCTGAGAGTGCCGGTCTTCTGGTGATCCCGAGAGCAAAGAAGTGTTCTGCTGGTTCGAGAGCGTTCTCCATCCGGGCACCGGTGCTGTGGAATGCTCTTCCCCCTGAGATCCGATCTGCAACCTCAGTGGAAATGTTTAAATCTAAACTTAAAACTCACTTCTACTCCATTGCATATGAATAATAACCTACTCTTCTTGTCGGCTGAAAAATAGTCTGTGTAACATAGTGTACTAATCTGTGAAGCCCTTATTGTGATTAAGGGCTATACAAATAAAAATGACTTGACTTGACTTGACTTGACTTGTTTTTGTACAATACACCGGCATTAAGTAATTATTCTTGTTTTTTCCACCCAACCTAAAGGCCAATGTACAACGTCCCGTATAAGAGCTGGCCACCATCACAGCAACCACACCATCCACACCACCGAGCACGTCGTCGGCATCTTTCAGTCTGGCACCAAACCCCATATCACCCAGAAAAAAAAGGAAGCACGATACACTCCCTAACTTTTTGAAAGAGGAGTATGCCAGAGTGCAGAAAAGGACAGAAGAAACTGAGGCCGAAACTGAGCGGTTCCTGATCTTTTTTGGGAAGCACGTGGACTAATTGCCAGAACAGTGATATCCCTGCAATGTTTCCCTTTGTTTTATAAAAGGAAAATATTTTATTTTATTAAGAAGTCAATGAAGTTCCAGTTTGTGTTTTACAGTTTTATGGACGTATTGATATATTTTTGTCACATTTTGTAACACATTATTAATTTACTCTGATGCATTTGGCACCAATGTGAGTTTGTTTTTCTGAGAGTAAATTATTATTTAACTCGAATTGAATTGTAGTGGTTTTCTGTCGAACAATCACAAAGTTCACACACAGTATGTCACATCATTATGAAATAAACCACCAAGGTGTTACTCAAGATAAATACGTTTAATGAATAGTAGTTGTACTTAGAGAAACAATATACCAAATACACATGACGCACAGGTCAAGTATGAATATTAACTTGTGTAGAACTCAGGACAAATAGTGACTGCTGCAGTAATAACTAACAGTTCAAACAATGCAGAAAAACACAGGATGGAAATGTGGGTCTGACTTCCAGAGCCTGAAACATGGCTTTTGGGCAATTAATTCCATATTAACTGTGGACAATTCTGTGTACGGTGGACCTGTGAACATTGAACACCTTTGACACCACACGGTAGGACAGACCGTGGGCCAGCCAGTGCACGTAGATCAGGACCTCTAGCCATGGTCCTGTTCCCCCTTCAGCAGCTCCTGCGGGGCCCACATGGCCTTCTTGCTCAACCTGAAGTCGTGAATGAGGTCTGACTCCACATTGAACCATAAGCACAGGATAGGAACATTCCTGTCCAACCTGTCCACGCTTATGGGACGGCCACTCTGGAACACAATAGATGAGATAAACAATTTAGACATAAATGTGGGCATAGAAAAGAAAAACACAGCTTTTACTGTGATGTAAGCACATGAAACAATGTAGAAATGATCTTTTTTTTTTATATCCAATGACAACTCTTTTCAATTAAATTCCTTATGAACTAAGGTCTTTGGGTCGTTCGGGGAGTTTGGTGATGATATTGTGTCAGCATAAGGGTCAGGTGGACTGTTCTTGTGTTTGTTTACTTTTCATCACACGCTAAAGACCCCTACTATATGTCATAAAATGGCATTAAGATACTAACAAGTAGGTTGTCATTTATGTCTACACATACATAGGGTACTATGTGAACGTGGGTTGTACGTTAACTCTTACTGTATTTGACCAACTGCGTCATCTTTTTAATGAGTGGACGTACCTTGTAGAGAGGAATCATCGCTACATAGCGCCGAAGCCGTCTTCAACTTAGCGCATTTCTCCTCCGTTAAATGGAGAAACAGAAAAAGGTGATGAGCTGTCAGGCGATCGGTAATAACACAGCTGTAGCGGTCATTTTCAACATTGCACGAACTCTCCAAGTGCCACACCACAGGTACGGACTCGAGTTGTTTACATGTGACGTAGGCCAATACATCACTGACGTCTACTGGACTGGGGTGGAACCTTGCAAGTGCCGTCCAATTTCTTAGGGGACAATCTTCACTTGCACTCCTCTCACTTGAGGGGACTTCCCTGTGGAGGGACCTCACTGGAGGGTTCTTAGGGCCCAGTGAGAGGAATGGGATTGGGCCTAAAACTACTGCGCAAATGTAGTGAGCCTGGCCCGGCCGCCATCTTGCTTGGCGGCCCAGGCCGAACTGACAACATCCGGGTCAGTAGGCGTGGTTTATTGAAAGGTCGCACATGCGCAGTGAATGGATGGAGCATACATATTACATTACATACAATAGATAAACATTGAAAATGTATTAAAAACAATGGAATTAGACTGAAAATATGGATCTTTGAAGCGTGACTATGTGTGTGTGTGTGTGTGTGTGTGTGTGTGTGTGTGTGTGTGTGTGTGTGTGTGTGTGTGTGTGTGCGTGTGTAATGATTACTTGCATATTGAAAATAGAAAAACAGGTTAAACAAGTTGATTTCATAGCATAGGATTCTGAGAAATACACAACTAAAAGTAGCTTACCGTAAATTCCAGACTATAAACCGCTACTTTTTTCCCCAAACTTTCAACCCTGCGGCTTATTCAGTGATGCGGCCAATTTATGTAATATTTCTAACGCTCGGGTACAAAAGGTAAGATTTAGACTGCAACTTCTTAGCTTGTGCACAAATTAAATTAGCGTAGACATATCTCCATCATGGAAATTGCAAAAAAAAAGGCACATGACGCAACTTTCAAGTTAAACGCAATCGAGCAATCTGATATAGAAGGAAACTACTATGCAAGCGTGATGCTAGTGTGTATTTTTGACAAGGGAGCGTGGGGCGACATCTATATGATAAAGTCTCTTTCCCATACTGATGGAAGACAATTTTGATGACGTCGGCTATAAGGAGGAAGATAAGGACGGTTTACCGTGCTTATTTCAAGTACGGTATGTTTTTTTTTAACAGAGCTGTTTACTGTGTTGAGAGTGTGTTGCTAGTAGTGTTTTGCTACCCTTCACAGGCACGGTTTGGGATGAAAGATATATTATTATTATTAAAGCTTCGAAAACTCTCTCGGTGTACCGTCTTTCTTTGTAAATAAGTGTAACCATGTATAATATGTATTTGCAACTGTCTATTTTTGTAATGTATTTATTTTAGAAACTTATTCTGATATGTTTTGTACAAACAAATGATGAGAAAGAAGGGGCGGGGCAAATGCGGGCTGACGGGAAGTGGAGTAAAGGTGAGACGTGTTTGTGGACGCGGCCAACAATAGTGGATATATATTTTACCCACCCTTACCTTTGGAAATATACATTTTTTTTCCTTGGATTACTTTCAATGGGCACCCGGTATCATTTCCCGTTCAATTTGCCGGCTGTGTTTTTTGGACTTAATTGGGTATTGGTTAATTTCGTGTTTGAATTGCGTTTTTTCAATGTGGGCGCATGCGGCTAATATACAGGTGCAGCTTGTGTATGTACAAAATTGGTTTTCCTCCTGCAATGTGGTGGGTGCGGCTTATAATCAGGTGCGCTCTATAGTCCGGAATTTACGGTACTTTACATTTCCCCCCTGTTGTAAATTTCAAAAAACATCAATAAAAACAATACCAGCGGTTTCAAATTAAAACATCATAAAATAAAACATCAGATTGGTAATCTCATGGAGACGCAAAAACCTTCAAAAAGGAAAAAAAAATGTCTCCTGCCAGGAATGTCTTTTTCTGGAAAAACAGAGGATAAAACAAATTGGACACCTAAAATGAACAACAACAAAAAAAAAGCTTATTTTTCAGTGTAGTTCATTCTTCTCAAAAATGAAAACAAATCTCTAGTTCGTTAACTATAAGGGTCATTGATGGAGACCGCGAGAATTAAAATAAACAAAAAGAAAAAGAAAAGACCCCAAAATTTGAAACTGTAGCATCGCTAACTAGGCAACAGATTATCTCATATAGTTCTACCCATTCAGCCCATGACTTTATGGCCTTCTTAAATAAAAAGATTCAACGCGTACGGGAAGAAATGTCTATAGACATTGTTAATTCATCACATTCAAAGGTTGAAATCTATAAATGGCCGTGTGGAGTCTTGTAGGTAGGGTATTAGTTTGTAATGTTACATATGGGCAACAAACATTCTCACACGCCTCTTTCACGACACCAACTTCCGTGATCTCTTAACAACTCTATAATGACAAGATACTAAAACGGATGAGTTTGTTTGTTAACGAAGAGTAGAAATAAAAAACTAGAATCTCGTTCCTGCCATTATCTAGAAGAGTTTTGGCGGCAGTTCTTTCAAGGTCCTTTTACGATCACAGTCTTATGGATAACGTTGTCCATAATGTAAGCAGGGGCCCGACTGGCCTTACCCGCTCAGATCTTCATAGTGGCTAGCGGATCGATGATTGTCTCATTTTCATCCCCCTGCAGTGGCCCTGGTGAATCCAGGCACCCCAACAGCCGTGGGGGCGATGAGCAGAACCATGTAAGGGCCATTCCAGCGTGGACTGGACCAGGCTCCTCGCTCCACCAGCATCAGATCACAAGGGGTCACTGTTTCCTGTGTGGATGAGAGAAACAGAGATAAATAGAGAGACAGAGATAGAGAGAGGTAGAGAGACCTAAAAAAATGTTTTTAATTAGGTTATTCTAATAAGATGTTTATTCCCCCCTGTTGAGACATTTCCTTATGGCTCAATTCAACCTGAAAAACAACTAATTCATTTATTTATATAGATTCGTATATTTTCTTAAATTATCTTCATATTTATTATAGGTGAAGGCAAAATACCCGCTATAAGTTGCCGTATCCATTCTGAGCACTTTATCCCAAGACTCCAAATCAAAAATAAACAATTTACTTTTCAAAATTGTTAGCTCTAAATCTCAAATTTGGCTTTTTAATAATTTCAGTCACTGAATTTGTTTAACTATTATTATCATCAGAATCACTCACCCTGATTTGAGTGACATTGTATTTTCTTGTTTGTGGATTGGTCATTGTCCAAAAATTCTGTGTGTGTATTTTTCTATTTTCCCTTCTTATTATTTTCTTTTCTTGATTTTTATATGTGTTATCTTGCTGTTGGCCATCCCTCTCGAGGCATATGACCAGGGTTAAATCATCAACTTAGCCAAATAAAACGCTTTTACTGTTATGATTCACTATTTGTTTAGCTCTTTGTGAAAATCATAACCAATGCATTATCTTTTCAGTAAGTAAATTTGTTTAAAATAACAGTATTTTACAAAGAAGGCTCAAGGTGAATGACTCCGCCAAAATAAAAAATGCCATCCAAAAATGTTTTCAATTTGGGCAATACTCTAACGGTGTATGGTCATTCTAATTGATTATTGTTAAGCTATTTGACAAACATTTGGATTGTTTTATTATTTTATATTATAGCATATTCTTTTTGTGTAATATTTTTCTATCTGTGCAAAAACATCATAATTTGAATTTCAAAAACCAATCATATGGAGAGCTTATTCAGAAGACATTTTTTCATTAATTGCGGACAAAACTAGTGTAAGATTTTAACCCTTATTATACTGAAATCTGACCAAAATAAGTTTACGTGTTTCGTTCTGAAGTTAGAATTTACCAGCTTTTTAAAAAAAAAAATATATATATATATATATAATTTTGCAGGATCTCATCTCATCTCATCAGCCGTACCGCTTATCCTCATTAGGGTCGCGGGGGGGCTGGAGCCCATCCCAGCCATCTCCGGGCAGTGGGCAGGGGACACCCTGATCTGGTTGCCAGCCAATCGCAGGGGCACACAGGGACAGACAACTCATTCGCTCATTCACACCTAGGGACAATTTGGACCGGCCAATTCACCTGAAATGCATGTTTTTGGAACGTGGGAGGAAACCGGAGTGCCCGGAGGAAACCCACGCTAGCACGGGGAGAACATACAAACTCCGCACAGGAAGTCTGGAGCTGGATTTGAACCCACGACAGGTTCCCATGACATGAACTGTGCCGCACAAGCGCTAACCACTGCGCCGCCGTGCTATTTTGCAGGATAAATTTATCAATTTTCCTCATGTACATATACACTTTTTATTAACAAGACTCTATGCAACTTCAAACAGACGTATTCTTGAATGTTCTTGTGTTCCAGGCCTTGAATTGCATATTCCACAGTACATTCACCGCTTGAATGTTGCTCTTTGCCCATCAAAAGTACTTTTTCAAAATGTGTCCATCTCAAAAACAAAATGAAATGACTATTGTCTTTTGTCATTTCCACTGGCAATCAGTTTAGGTATCTCGTGTTAGCTGTCCGAAAAGCAGCTGGGGTGTGCTCCATCACCCCCGTGACCTTGCTGTTGATAAGCGCAGCTTGGGTGTGCTCATCACACCCGTGACCTCGCTGTTGATAAGTGGCGCAGACAATGGATGAATGGATGTCTTTGTTAATTTTTCTAACTGTCTTCCCCATCACAACAAATAACATTTTGTCCATCTTCATTCTGATGTGCCCCCCTTTTGACAGTTTGATATGTCCTTTAGAGAGTCAATTGATTTTCAAACAATGTCTTTTCTCTTTAGTGGAACTCAGTAGAACTCAAAAGAGTCTGCTATGTCAATCGTGCTTACGTACTGGGATGTTTTGGTAAATTAGCTGGACAATTCAATTGCCTAAATTTTTCTCTAAATTAAAGTACTAGTAGATTTTATCTTAGTTTAATTAATTTCTATCCATTTATTTCCCGTGCAGTTATATTTTTAAATTATCATGATCTGTATTGAAATCAATTAATCCGTTATTTTTGAATTCCTATGATCGTTTCCAGGTTTGATCAATCTGTTTCTCATTGTCTTCTAAAAATACTCTTTTCCATAGAAACCTTAATTTAACGAAACTATAAGTCAGCATTTGTTACATGTTTATTAATCATTTGTCAATCGTAACAGTGTGGAATCAATTGTCCTCCTAAGGGATCTTGTCCTTTGGGCTAAACTCATCCAAATTCCAAACTCTCACACTGCCTAAACATAAAAAATTGCCAAATGGAACTCAATGTCAAAACTTTTTAATTGTCTTTTCCTCTTTCTATAATCATAATCAATCCTTTCTTATTGATTCAATATGAAACAATGCATACTTGTCACTTATGAATTATCTTGTTGCCTCGCATTAGTATTATTTTATTATCATAATATTTGTTCTGTGCAATAGTTTTTGTACTGTGCAATAGTCTTTGTTCTGTGCAGCCCTTCGAAATCCTTTGTGATTAAGGATATACAAATACACATGACCTGGCCTGGCTATTAATAATTGTGTGTCATTTTTTCTCCTTTTAAAAATAAAACACATTTCATTCAGTAACTGAAATAGCTTCTGCTACGTTATTAATAATTTCTAGTCTCAAATTTTCTTTTCTGTGTTAATACGTCAGTATTTTCAAACTTGTTTCAAAATTTTGATTATTTGAAACGGTTCAGATCACCTACTCTTTTGTGTGTAATATTCCATTGAGAGTAATCTGTTATTGAATATGGGTAAAAACTAAGGAAATAACATTTCCGCACTACGCCTCTCTCGAACTGGTCCATTTATGAACGAACGAGAAAATGGAAACTAAAATTATGGAAGTTCCTAGTCGCCGTCTTTGCTTTATTCGTCTTTGCTTTATTATTAGGGGCAAAACTACACGTCTTAGAGTTTTAACCCTTTCGCTATTCGCATGACCAACGAGAAATGATTAGTCTTGTTATTTACATATTTTTTCTTTTTAAACTATTCTGTATAATTATTTTGTATTATACGCTCAGTATTCTTGTTTGCCCACGTACCTGTGTCCTAGACGCATCTTTTTTGCTGGGGACGCATAGTCTCAAATCAACGTGTGTCCCCGGGACACAACTTTTTGCCACAAAATTGTCATTATTACCTAATTACTCTTTAACAAAGATTTACTGCACTACAAACTTTTCATCTTTTTTTTGGTCTCGCGGTTCGAGTTTTTATTTTTCTGCACGCCGATCTTGGCTAACGAGATCTTGTCGCTTCGAGATTATGCCATTGTTGTGGTACTTGTCGTCGAGCGAAGGTTAAGTCCGTCTTTTTTAGAGAACCGGCTTTTTTGGCTCAACTCATCAAAGGGAGCCGGCTCTCAAACGGCTCACCTACTTTGATGATTGATATTACGAATTATGTTGTATAAAGAAGTTAAGGAAAGAAGGAAGTATAAAAGGAGAAAATGAAAAAAGACAGGCCTGTGGCCATTCCCCTGATCAGTGCATTACCAACAACAATTCAATTGCAGAAAATGAATTCATAATGTGATTAAAACTGAATGAATATATATAGGTCTCTACTATATATTTGTCACCAATTTACAACCTCAACCTCGATAACACTAAATCTTGGGGGCCTATAGATCTCTACCGGGACCCACAGATCCCCGAGCATGGGAGTCCCCGGGACTCACCAGCCCTCAGGGGCAAAATGAACTCTGTACACTACAATATCTCTATTAATCTATTCTTTTACATCCATCACATCATTATTGAAAGTTCAGATGTCAAAATGATTTCATATATATATATATATATATATATATATATATATATATATATATATATATATATATATATATATATATATATATATATATATATATATATATATAAATATATCATGTTTATGGTTCATACCGGCCGAATGCAAACACATAAAACATTTTCTTGTTTCTCACCTATAAACGCCCTTAGTCATTGCCATACTCCTTTAATATCATCAACATTGTTAGCTCACCTTTATTATTGATACCTTCCTTCGTTCCATCTCGTGGTTCCTCCATCTTTCGCGATTCTGCCAATAACCTGATTATTTTCAAAATTGGCATCGACTTTCTTACCTCTTGTTTTCTGTACCTCTGTACACTACAATATCTCTATTAATCTATTCTTTTACATCCATCACATCATTATTGAAAGTTCAGATGTCAAAATGATTTCATATATATATATATCTATATATATATATATAGATATATATATATATATATATATATATATATATATATATAAATATATCATGTTTATGGTTCATACCGGCCGAATGCAAACACATAAAACATTTTCTTGTTTCTCACCTATAAACGCCCTTAGTCATTGCCATACTCCTTTAATATCATCAACATTGTTAGCTCACCTTTATTATTGATACCTTCCTTCGTTCCATCTCGTGGTTCCTCCATCTTTCGCGATTCTGCCAATAACCTGATTATTTTCAAAATTGGCATCGACTTTCTTACCTCTTGTTTTCTGTACCTCCTTGGTCTGGCAATGAGGGGTCGCCATGTGGAGTCCAAATGAGACAAGAACCACATCTTATCTCTAAAACTTATAAAGCAGCGTTAGTGCAATAGTTTTACTGTAAAATCAAATTTTAAAGTATTCCCATGGTATTATTTTCATGTTAGGTCCATAATTATATTTCCGTAATATATCTGTGTTATTTTCTCATTGTAACAATAAATTAATGTAATGTTTTTATAGTATTTCTATAGTATTTTTGTAGTATAATTTTTATCATCGTAATACTTTGCCATTGCATTCCTTTTTCCTTTGTGGTTAACTGAAAATGAATGGCTGAATTAAGATATATTAAACCCGAGAGGTTTAACTCAGACCCAAGTGTGGAATAACTTTATTTGATTATTTTGCGTACCACTGTGATCAGCATCTTTTTCCTTTAATATAATTTGTGTATGTATTGTGTGGTATGTCTTTCTTCTTGTTCTGAAGTAAAACAATATGTTATATCCATGTTCATTTGCATTCAATTAGATATTCATCATTGTAATAATTTTATTTTTGTAGCTTTTCTATAAAAGTAATGTTATAAATGGTAAAATGGTCTGTATTTATACAGTGCTTTTCAAATCAATGAAGACCTCCAAGAGCACTATATTATGTGTTGTGTTGTGTTTCATACCTACCCATTCATTTTAAATCAGCTAGATTTGAAATGATCTGCATTTTTATAGTTTTTCGAATAATTTCGAACTTCCCCAAAGCTCTTTATAGTGTGCTTCACATTTTCCAATAGCAGCCGTGCAGCCATGTAAGGCGCTAACCTGCTTATTTGGGACTTTTCTCTTTCTTTCTTTCTTGTATGCTCTTTGTCTCTTTTCCTTAATTTTTACTTTCCTTTTCCTTACGCGCCCTCTCACACTGGCTCTTCAGCTCACCAGTATAATGCAAAAACGACGTATAATCTTCTCACTTAATTTTTTCTTTAAAACAATTAGATCTACCATTTTAGCTTCATCTATTTAATGTGAAAATGACGTATCTTGATCTGCAACAAGTTGTCTTACTCGTTTGTATTCCAATCGATACATTTTCATTCCATAATTTTGTAGACGAAAGTATTAATGATTTTTCAAAATTTTTGTATAAAAATGCCTTTTATCTAAAATTAATCTATTCCAATTCACTCAATTAGATTTTTCCTTGTCTTTCCAGTCCTTAATTTTCCAATTTTGAACTGAAAACAGGAATATTTTATCTTTTTCGGTATTATTCTGGCATTATCTTGATTTAACGCATCTAAGATCACTCACTCATATTTTTCCTAAACGTCTCACTCCTTAATTTATCGATTTTCAATTAAAAAAAAAAAATTGGACCGGGAAAATTTTGGGGGGAACCCCATGTGGCCCGCGGCCCTTATTTTGCGCACCGTTCGCGTTGGACACCAATTTCTCAAAAAGTCAGTTTTTTCGACCCCTTACACGGTTTCCTATCAATTCTTCTAAACGCCTCACTTTTTAGACAATCTCCATTATTTTAAAAAATGATTTGCACCATTTTTGCATCTTTTTTTTCTCTAAACATAAAGGACAAACATAAAACAATGGAAATAAAAGTTTGATAGGAAAGTTTTGACACTCCAAATAAAAATTGAAAATTCACCTTACCCACAACAGCCTTCCCTTTGCAGTGAGTAAAATGACACTTATCAGTTCTTTTTTATGCATTTGGTTAGTTTGGAATATTTTTTCTGTGTTTTCATCATGTCTTTTATAGGTATTAAGGGGCAGTTCCTTCACATCCACCAACTTTACAGTAATTATGATTTATAAAAAAAAAAAAAAACAGGTGTAGAATCTGTGTGTGTTTGCAATGTTTTATAAATCTGAACGTTTTTTTCCGCGTGAACTTCCTGTGTTTCCTCCGTATGCCGCCTTTAGTGATCTTTCCTACGCAAAGTTTTATAAATGATACCACAGGTCTGGCTTAGATGCTGGCTTAAGTCAAAGCAATAGTCCAATTTATATCTTATTCTTAAATTTGAGTGTACAGCTTTTAATCAAGTGTGCTCAGTAGACCGGAATTTATGGTATACGCATCACTAGAAATCCCCTCCACCACCTAAATTCCTCACGCCACACTCATTGCATTGAGCTATTGTTGACAACCACTGATCAGAAATCTCCTTGATAAAGCCTTAGCAGGACGGTAAGCTGTCCCATCCCCTAAAACCACTCATTACTCAACTGATTCACCCCGGAAAGCGCACTGACCCCTGCGTTGCTTAAAACGCCTTCACGTAGGTATAAGTGTGCTGAAAAAGGAAAAAAGATAGAAGTATCCAGCTAGAAAATGAAATAAACCTGAGTCTGCTGAATGTGTTATGAAACGGTGTATGTGTGTATTGATTGCATTGTGGGATTGCAATACAGCGAAAATATTCAGGCCATCTGGACATTTTGAGATTCCGCTCAGAACATAGTAAAATACATCGACACAATGGTTTTTGACCATTTATGCAGTCATTCATTCAGGGCCGGAGTGGGCCCTTTGTTCAGCCCGGGAGTTTTGTACCCAAATCCAACCCACTCAGGTAAGGAGGAGGAATTTGAAGGATTGGAACAGTAGGCAGGTCTTATGATGCATTTTTTGGGAAATAAATTCTGATATACATTGATAAATTAAAAGAAAGTACTTTACCATTTTGATTCAAAAGAAAATTATATTAAGATTGTCATATTGATGAAACCATTTACCTATGTACAGTATCAGTAATTTAAAAACAAAATTGTATTTGCCTCATTGTGAGGCTTTGCACTAAACTATGGAGTAGCTTCATGACACACATTTTAAGTAGGCTACTTAAAACATTAAAATCCTCCTTAGCAAATCACTGGTCTCTGCAACTTTGTTGATGACAATGCCATTGTCTATAGACATGAGAATTTCTTTTTCAGTGTACATAAGCATGAAGACCTTCAAAAGTTCTTGAGCCAGTGAGCTTCTTAGCCCCTTTTCCACAAAGCAGAGAAGCTCTGCTCATATGCAACCTGAGTACAGGAAAAGATGAACAGGAATTGCCAGCCCAATGACATGGTAGGTATCTGTGATGGGCCTTTTCTTTCTTCTTATTTATTTATTTCTTCTTCTTTTTCTTATTTAGTTCTGCTTTTCCCTTGTATTGTTTTGATTATTTTAAACTTTTACTTCCTTTTTCTTTCTTTGTTGTTTATTTTTTCTTCTGTGGTTTCCTTTTTTGTCGCTGTCTTTTTAGTCCCCCCAAAATAATTTTATGTGCATAGTGTTACATGATATTTTTTCAAAATATGGGAAAAAAGCAACAAAAATAATGTGAAGAAGCTTGGGAATTCCCTTTACTACAAGCTTATTTGAGTGTGAGGAGCTACCTGGTAAAGTCAGATAACCATTAAATTATGCAAACAAGTAGAACAGCACACAACCTGGGACACATGAATGACACGCAAACAGTGCAAAATGAATGATAATAGTCTTTTCTCTTAACAATTTATTTTTCTTTTCCTGGCTTATTTGCCTCCACCTAGCACCTGTCTGCCCTCCATCGTACCTCCCTCATAGCATTCGTGCTGTTCTGTGTTAATTTTACCGCTACAGAAAAGAACAACTAGTGGTGAGCCAAACCAACTTCAAATTTGGTAGATGTTAAATCTCACCTCATCTGCTACTATGTTAGAGTGGGTTGGGGGTCACTGAATGTGGCCAAAAAACTGACTAAGGAATGAATGCACAAGTAAGGTTGGATAGTGCAAGTGACATGTTACATACATGTTCAAAATTGTTTTCTTATCCAGCCAGCCCAAACTTAACCTTGACATGAGCCGGTCCCTCTGTGAATCTCCCGCTCCTCCCAAATAATCACTTCGACATGGCATACATACGCAAATACTGGATCAGTTTTTACTATTTGACACTTGCAAAAGTATAGCAGGTGTTGTTTATTATTTAGTATATAATAATTGTGCACTACTTGTCGTTTTGACTGTTGTTTCTTATTTTGACTTTCATTCGCTATTTACCACATTGTCACTATCAGCCTATTATGTTACTTTTCTTTGATTAGCACACCCTTTAGAGATGATTTGTTTTTTGTAACCTTAGGGATAAAAAGGCTCAAGAAAGGACCTTTAGAGCAGGTTGGGATCTCTCATTTGAGATTTGGCTTCCATCCCTGTTCTCTTTGCAAGTTTTTTTTATTTATCTCCTTGTTTTGAGGGTTCTACTAAACATTAAAGTTGGTGTGTCGTTTAATGGTGCCCTTCAAAAAAGGAAAATAATATATTTTCTCTTAAGTACGTGTCTACTATGCCCAACTGTGTTCAGAGTCCTTATAATTTTTTGTCATCTATTTGCACCTATCTGCTTTTATCTTAAGCTTTCCTATTTAAAAATGTACTCATCACGATGCGTCTGTAACGAGGTACTTGAAAACTTAGTCAAATACACTCTTAAAGAGAGTTGAGCACATATCACCCCAGTTATGAGTCTGAACCAAATACTGAGGCATAGAATCACACGCACTGATTCTAAGTGGTATAAGACAGCATTTTACAATTTCATGGCCATTGTCATTGAGCATGCCTTCATATTTCACGAAGAAATGGCAAAAAGCAGAGGGCAATTAATACCTCATGCACCAGAAGGCGTTTATAAAAACCTTCGCTGTAGAGCTGGGAATGGCTTCTCCCACAGGAGGACTTGCACTTGCCCCTACTCCGGCTACACCCACGACAAACCAATGCACATTACTGCACACAGCACCACCGGGCGGCTCAAGTGCAGGCACTGCCACGCAAAAAGGCCTTGTAAAATGCTCCTCATGTGAAGTGCCATTTTGCTTTGTGCCAAGTCAGAAATGCTATAGTGACTGGAATACTGCAAACAACCTCTGACTCATTTGATGCCAGCCTTGCATTTGGAATGTACCTACCCTATTCTACATTTTTTTTTATAACTGCTTCTCATCTGTGTTGAATAAAGTCAACCAACTTGTGGCAACTTTCAGTTGTCATTTCACTCCATGATTGTTTGCCAACATTCCACAATGAAATTGCTTCACAAACAGCATTTTTGATATCATCCCACAAGTTCTCGAATAGATTGAGATCTGGGGATTCGGCTGGCCGCTCCACAACATTCATTTTATTAGTTTGGGACAAAGACTCATCTACTGATTTGTTTGAGGACAAGGTCTTCTTGAAATACCCATTTCAAAGGCATGTCTTCTTCAGCATAAGGCAACATAACCTCTTCAAGTATCTTGACATACACAATTTGATCCATAATTCCTGGTACGTGCCAGTTGATGTCTGCTTTGGCCAATTGTAACGTCTTCTGCACATGCCTTTTTTTGTTTGTTTAAAGCGGGACCTTGCATGAGATTCTTGAAAATAAATTTGTTTCACACAGACGTCTTTTAACTATCACACCTGTAGTGAATATGGGTGGTAGATAAATTATCCTCACAAACAATTTATTGATCAATTGAATTAAAGAGCCGACTTTATTCTTTTCAAAACTCGTCTTGCCTTTTTGGAGCATCGCATACGTTTTTATATGTCAGGAAAACGGATGAAAAACTGTTTAGTTATGCTGAAGGGTGGCTACACACACTTTGGGTGAATTCTTTTTACCATTTAGATGGTTCATTATACTTTAATCAAGACACACGGACACTCTTGTATTTATAGACTTTTCTTTTACTAATCTTCTACTGAAGAAGCTTAAATAGAACACAACGATATAAGAAAATAAAACATGCTATTATTTTTTTGTAGAGTTCCCCCTTTAATGTCACACCAATATCAATACCTAGCATCAATGAGAAGTTCTGTGTCGATAAAGACCATGGCCCAGTCTTTATGTCCTCGGCTGAAGAGCGATGTGGAATCCTGGTAGGCTTGAGAGCCGGTTGGAACGAGGACCACAGGATGCAGAGTGTTGAAGGAGAGGTTGACTGACGTTGACTGCTGGTGGCGTGAAGCTTCTCTGAGATCACTGGCTTTGTTCCACTGGTTTGGCCGCTAGCTTGATCAGGCCTGGCTGCTGACCTGGCAAGGCTTTCTGGCTGCTCATTGAGCTGAGACTTGGTCAGGACTGGCCAGGGCCTTGATCCTGTTCCTCCTGTTAGGACATCCCTCCTGCCTTGTGGCTGGCCAAAATCAAACTGCCCTTACGAAGTGAGACATTCTGGTTTCCGGTTTCCTGGGAGGGGCGGACTCTCTGTGGTTGAGTTGTGACGGCTAGCTTTGATGCGCAAATGAAGCCATAGACCGCTCTTCCCAACCTCACATTCCAGCAGTACCAGTCAGATAACATATATATGCGATTGACTTAAAACACAGTACATATATTTACTTCACATGTTTTGACATAGTTTGATCATTTTCTGACATTGCAAAACAGAATTCTGACCAGACGTTTAATACTCTACACAGCACTTACAGGTAACTGCAGACTCTTTGATCGTCCTGGAGCTGATCATTGACTGAGCCTTTGCCATTCTGGTTATTTCTGTCCATTTGAATAGTTGTCTTCTGTCTTTTTTTCCTTGTGTCTGCTTTTACTACCCATATTAGGACATTGGAGATCGTTTTGGCTGAACAGCAAACAATTTCTGCACCTCTTTATAAGTTTGTCCATCTCCTATTAAATTTTTGATCAAATACTGCTGTTCTTCGGAGCAGTGTCTTAAACGCCCCATTACCTCTAGTGCATGTTCAACTTTTCCCGGCTTCATCATCCTAAAATAGACGCCATCTGATTAACAATCCCCTTTTAGTTATTTGCCCAATCACACAGCCTTCGGAGTGTGCCTATTATGAATGCTGGGTCTTGTTTGTTTTCTAAGAATCTACTGCACCTACTAGTAATTTATCTGGCACGTAACAATAATAAATATCCTAAAAATATAGGATATTCTGGTTAGTCACATTACACTACTATCATTTTGAACAGCACTGTATGCGCACAGGGCAGCACGGCGGCGCAGTGGTTAGCACGTGTGCGGCACAGTTCTGAGGTCGTGAGATCAAACCCCCTGTGTTGAGTTTGGCATGTTCTCCCCGTGATTGCGTGTATTCCCTCCGGGCACTACAGTTTCCTCCCACATTCCAAAAACATGCTTGTCAGGTTAATTGGCCGATTCAAATTGTCCCTAGGTATGAATGAGCAAGTGAGTTGTCTGTCCCTGTGTGCCCTGCGATTGGCTGGCAACCAGTTCAGGGTTTCCCCTGCCCACTGCCCGAAGATAGCTGGGATGGGCTCCAGCACCCCTGCGACCCTACTGAGGATAAGCGATGCAGATAATGGATGGATGGATGGGGTTTTTAGGGGTTTTTAAGGGTTATTGTTCTATCTTCGTTATTCATTATCCATTATCCGTTATCGGTCAGTTCATTATACGCTACAAAGCCTAGGAGCCGGGACACTTACTCTCAGCCAAAAGGCTAAGCTAAGGTCCTAGCCCTAAAGCCTTGCTGCGATCATTGCGAATGCACCGTTCCCGGAGGTACTGCAATACCGGGCCGATGCGTGGAGTGGACAGAGCAAGCTCTTATTCCATCTCCGGAATGCAAAAATCAAAAGGCCAGGCCTGGATGTATCCGCACAAAATGTATTTTTTGCTCTAGAGATTTCTTTGAATCAAGATATGGTATAGAACAGCTCTAAGTGTCACCTTCATTACAACTCAAGTTTGACTGTACATTGAAGTGTTTAAATGTTGTGACCATGGTTAGATAGAAAGATACTTTATTCATCCCCGTAGGGAAATTCACACTTCCAGCAGTCTCCCTTGTTGTTTATTAACCGATTAACATGATGCCCTCGGGGTGCTTGTTGTAGTCTAGCCACGGAGTGGATGACGTCACACGCTAGTCATAAAGCAGGGTTGGGTAGGGTTACTTTAACTGGATTACATTCAACCACTTTTGGATTACTCCAATACCAAATATGCTAATAGAAGACAAAATAAACTAAATATGAATAAAATTTATGACTCACAACACGTGGTAAGCTTTTTCTCCTGGCTTTGATCTCTTTGATCGCCGGCAAAACTAACATAAAATGCGACAGTAACAAAATGAAAATAAATCCAAACAGCTTGCCAACATCATTTCTGACGTTCCATGTATTCCGTTACTCTCCAAGCCTGTACAAAATTTAGTAATTTTATTCATATTTAGTTTATTTTGTCTATTATTAGCATATTTGGTATTAGAGTAATCCAAAGGTAATTGGAAGTAATCCAGTTAAAGTAACCCTACCCAACCCTGTCCAATAGTTTGACGTCCCAGCAGCAGATGGACATCTTTGTGCCCAGGGACACACCACCTTGTGTTAGTGAATCCACCTCCTCTCCGCTTCCCGCAGGCTTTGGCGTCTCTGTCTAACAGCGCTGAAGCCGGTTAGCTCCAGATAGATCCGGTCTGGGTAGCTCTGGGTGGCTACACGTTAGCGTCCGTGATGCTAAACGTGACCCACGTTTCCGTAAAACACAGCAACTGCACTCCCTGTGCGCTTTAATGTTTTTCACCAGCACAGCCAGTTCGTCGGTCTTATTTGGTATAGAGTTCACATTTAACATGATTACGGACGGTACCGAAGACTTATAGCGCCGCTAGCCGCTTAGCTAGCTCCAGCTCTTCATCCACGATAGGCCCCCTCGTCATGCCGGCACGGGGATTCTTCAGGGCAAGGAGTTACTCCAATTGACACATTTTTGTGCGTTAAAACCCATGTCCATAGGATAGAAAGTAATCCAAAGTGTAGTTGTCAAACGGGACGAAAAACACCGAAGATAGAAGTAGACAATAAAACAATTAATCACAAAAAGTGCGAGATAACAGTGGAGCTGCTGGAAAGGCTGCCGCTTGGCGGCGGCGCCGCTTTCCAAGTGTCCTTTTGGGTTCTACAAATGGCCATTTTTGGAAACGCCAAGAGCTACAAAAGTGAGTAGAATACTAATGGTTATTTTTTTCGATTGCGATTAACCTTGAACTGGTACCAGATGAAGCTTAATGCTTTTGTCCCTGCTGTTTTCCAGCTAAGATGCCCATGACACACTCATCTGCATGCATGCTATTGCAAAATAATTCAGGTAAAAATAAATACCTCTGATTTCTGTGTGTTACACCTTCTATTAAACAATGTTAGTAGCACTTGCAGTTATTATTTCAGTTGGGGGCAGAATGTCAGAAGATTACTTTTCAAAAGAGACCAAAAACGTCAAGATTTTACAAGATTGACAAGGGGTTTTAAGGTCCCGATACAAAATGACTGCACCGATAGCTCCCGTCGTCATAGTGTTGTCTCTCCAAGTGGCCTTAATACATGTTGCTGTTCTTGACTTCTGGACGCCTGTCTCGAATCAACCCAGGACTTATTATTTAAGTCTTTTGTTAATTTCCCATTGTCACCAATAAACTTTTGAGCGCTGCTCATTGGTCCGCTTTTTGGTCCAACCCGCAAATTCGAACACCAAACTCACAAAAAAAAGATTCAACTGTTTGAGTGTTTCCAAAAATGCATGTACTTGCTCGTTTAGAGAGTCATTTTACTAGCATAAAAAAATCACCCTTTCTAATGTTGTAATGTGAAGCAAGTAAAATATAAAGAAGTACTAAAGGTAGCTTATTATTTTGAAGCCACTAAAGGATGCCAACATCCACGCAAACCCATTGTGGCAGGGGTCTGGAATCATTCTCACCCAAGGAACCATGAAAGTAAAAATATTTTGAGAGCTACACCACAAGACAAAATTCATAAAAACTGTCAAATGTACTCTCACACAGTAAATTACTTGTAGATAATTATTACCAGTCACTGATACCTACTGCAAGTGCTGTACTTTTGGTGCTCTTAAAATTGTCCTACATACTAATGGGCATGTCCCTACTGTGGACTGATTTTTCGTCATTAAGAGCGAATAAATCAACATTTTCAATGATCATCTTTCTCATCACACTTCACTTATTTTTTTTACGATACACCACTTCAGGTAAGAAAACCTGCAAGCAATGTTCTTGCTATGTATTGGACCGTGAACTGTTTGATCTTTTCTTCTTTCCTAGCCACACCATGCTATAAGCAGAGTAAATAAAATCTTTGAGCATATTGACAATACAACCTTCCCTAGCAAGGCTGCAATGCTTACATGCATTTTGAAGCCCTGCAGCACACACAGGACGCCTGGCACTCTGACCAGTCAGATCATTTGCAGTGGATTTTGACAAGTGAGTTAATAATATTTCAAGCAGGTAGCATAATACGTGTGCACGTTTGTCTGCTGTTGTGTTTAAATCCCCTCCCCCAAGTACTGTGCTGCCGAGTACCTACATTAAAGCATCACCTGCGTGTGGACACAAAAGCATTTTTGGGTGGCATTTCCCTTTTAGGTAGGGTTAGTCACCCTGACATACCAAATTGCTCGTAAAATATTGAGATCCTGGTCAAATTACTACTGGCCCGAGAGAGTAGAATGTCTTTTTGGGAAATCAGTTGAGTAAGTTTTTTGGGGGGAAGTTTTCACACCTGGGGTAACCTATCCTGTAAAAAATGGTCAGCTTAAATGAAGTCAGCTTTTTTTTTTAAACTACCTGACATGCCTGTGAAAGATGGTGGTCAACATCTAAACTCCTTCGCCCTTTACATGGGTTGACGTACGCACCAACAAAAATCAAACAAAAAGATATACATACTTAGATCCCAATAAGGAAATTATCACACTTGTTCTGCTTGCAGGTGATATAATACGTGTTTGTCTCTGTATTTTATCAGGCTCTTCATATTCAACCAATCCATTTTGTGAACACATTTACTACCTTCTTAATAAAATGTGATTTTTTTCAAAAAATTTTTTTGTAATTTTTTAGTTTGGGAGGAGTCAAAACGTGTCCATCAGCTATCACAGTTCATCGGTAACTCATTTATTGCTGTAAACCAGGAGAAGCTGCACTAACTTCATCAAATCGGTGGTCTTGAAATTAAAAAAAACAAAAAACATTTTTGTATCCCAGAATGGTGAAAACAAAAACATTTACACCGATCTTGAATTTGCTTGTGTGTAACAACAACAATATGTTGTGTTTGCATAAATAGTACCACACTGTGCTTTTAACATGCTAAAGAATATGTTTAAAGGGATTCTAAAGGTCCCTCTTTTTTTTCAATTAGTTACAAAATTTGTATTGTTCCATCCCACAATAAAGCAGATATGTTCCAAAATATTGAATGCGCCATGGCTCTTGAGGAATGGGATGCCCCTTCGACACAGTGGATGTGGTAGGAGAGAGGAGGATAATGGCTAAGCTATCATCCATTTCTCGGAACATCTCCCATCACCTTGCAGGACACCGTATATGCTTTAAAGAGCTCTTTCAGTGTCAGAATGCTTCACAACAAGTGCGTGAACGAGCGGTTCCACAGGTCCTTCCTTCCTGCAACCGTCAGACTGTATAATAAGCAGTGCTCTCAATATACTGCACACCCTCCATGACTTTACACATTACTGGGCGCAGCATTGGCTCATAAGGTAAAGCGCTCCTCTTGGGATCAAGAGGTCGCAGGTTCGATTCCCGGCTCCTATATGTCGAAGTGTCCTTGGGCAAGACACTGAATCCCCAATGCCTAATACCCCAATAGCAGGTAGTTGCCTTGAATGGCTGACGCTGCTATCGGTTAGTTAGTGTGTAAAAGGGAAAAGTTTGAAGCACATTGTAAAGCGCTTTGGGGGGTCTTCATTGACTTGAAAAGCGCTATATAAATGCAAACCATTTACATTTGCCCAATGTTGCACACCAATCCTTGGAAATATTCTGGTTTTGATTTTTTATATATATTTTTTGAATACTCCTTGTCCATATTTTAGATATATTTTTTAGCTGTTATTCATTCATTCAGTCTTTTACTGTTGTAACAAAATACATTTTCCCATTGTCTGGAAATTCATATAATATTGTCTAGACAGCTCCCCATGAGCATGCGGGCCCCTGAAGGCTTCCAGTTTTGATAAACGTGTCTTTATAGTCCTGCCCGGCTAGCAGTCGGCTAGCTGGCTTGCCTGCTGTTCTCATTGTTTTTTCTCCAGGCTGGGTTTGTGTTTGTTGCTGCTGTGGCATGCGGTTATCCTGGCTCATCATTTTTCCGTCAGCCAGGCTCCTGTTTTTATCTGCCAACCAGTCCTGGTTCGTCCTTTATGACAGCCAGGTAGCCTGACCTGTCCTTGCTGGTTCGCACCCTCTTAGCTCTGGCCGTGTTATTTTTGCCAGTTCAGAATTTGTTGTACCATTGCTGCACCCATCTGCGACACAACACCTAGACATTCTCCACAAAAACTACCAAAACCTGGCTCAAAAATCCTTTTTGACTAACATGTAAATCAATAGGGTGACTGGCTTGCCAGGGTGCTGGTGTTCTTCACATGACGTCAAAGACGAGACAGATGGTCTTCAAAATGTATTATCTCGTAAAATAATTTGAATTTACCAATATATATATATATATATATATATATATATATATATATATATATATATATATATATATATATATATATATATATATATATATATATATATATAGTGCAAAAAAAAAACATGTACTCTCTGATATGTTTTAGAATTTGGGAATCCCTTTAAAGCCTGTCGTAAACTAGCAACATGTTTCCATTAACTTAGTAGCTCCAAGCTAGGATTGCTTTGGTCTTCTCTAAAAGAAGCTTTTCCCATGCCAAAAAACTATAATCCTAATTTTGTACCTCAAATCTTATATCTCAATAACCTTCTCTAAACCTACTGATAATTAGCTTATTTTTTTGCAATGAAACAATTTTTTTTTTTTTGAGTCTGAATAATGCTCCTTTTTTGGGAAAAAAAAAAAGTTGTATACCCTCTATGCCCAACATTTTTTTTTTGTGTGACGAAAACAGATGTAGCCTTCTTGCAAGACGGTAAATTAGCATCTCCATATGTACTGAACATTTGCCTATAATCATTTATAATTAAGATATAATTTCCACGGTAAATGTTACCATTGTCCCATTATTTGGTGAAATTTTGTGTTGTCTTATTTCTGCCTGTGGAAGCATCAAGTGCTTACAGCTTTAAATCCAAAAGCTGTACAGTTGCGGAGCAGGTGAAAGCCATGGAGTGCTCACTAAGTCATTCGTTATCCGACTGGTTGATCATGGCGTCACATTAAAAAATATCAGCCTCTCAATCACCCTATTGGTTGATTGGCATGCCATTTCGATGACAACTGATTTTCACAGGTCACAAATCAAGGACAATGCCAGTCTTATGTCATGTTTGCAGAGGTTGACCCATGGAAGTCAGAATAGAGGCAGATGTCATTAACAAAGGAAGGTAGGTATTGACAAAAAAAACAGGAAGAAATTGAGCCAACCAGTCTTGAGACCACAAAAACAAAATTAAAACTAGAATTTCGGTCTCCCGCCCCCCTTTCTTTGCCTTGCTGTCTCTTAGGGAGTAGAGATAGAGATGAGAGGATCCCCAGTCCCCTCGCTCTCTCCACTTTAGTCGCCTCTTACGACACACAGTGGACCACGGTGGGATAATTCTCACACCTCCCAGCAGGAGAGGGCCCCTCACCTCACCACAGGACTTGGGTGCCGAGGTGCTTAACTTGTTTGGGTGTTTGGGCATTTGGGTTGGGCATCGTCCAAAATATTGTGTGTGTATTTTTTGCTACTTTTCCCTTTTTTTCTCTGTTTTTGTGTTGTGTTTGTCTTGCTGTCGGTCACCCCTCTCGAGGGATATGACCAGGGTAGATAGATAGCCTTGACACAAAACTTGGTTAATAACACACCCAGTGGCTTAAAGTACTAACATGTACATTTTCACGAAAAATGGTTTAGCTGTTACGTAGCCTATAAGCCACATACAAACACGCACACATAAGAAGACAAATCAGAAGTTTTTGAAACTGCTCCTCCGCATTGAAAGGAGCCAGTTAAGGTGGGTCAGGCATCTGATGATGACTTGTGGACACCTCCTTCAGGATGTGTTCCGGGCATGTCCCACCGGCAGGAAGCCCCGGGGACAACCAAGGACACCAAGAGACTACATCTCAGGTGACCCTGGCAATGTCTCTGGATCCCGTTAGATGAGTTGGATAAAATACTTGGGATAGGGAGGTCTGGGGTTCCCTGCAGAGGCTGCTGCCCCCACGACCTGACCCAGGTTGAGCGGAAGATGGATAGATGGATAATTAATGACATTGAGCACAAAATAAATTGATAATTTTAGAAATGTATCATTGTACAATATTATAAAGTCTTTTTTACATGACAGTGAACATTTAACTCATTTACACAGTTAACTTTTTTATCCCAAGCAACGAAGAATTCCTGAAAAATGCAATTACTTACTATTCAGTGCTATAAATTCATTATAAATTGTAACTTTTAAAATGTTTTAACCAATTTAGACTGAATGAGCGGAACATTTCAGACAGCGATTATTGAAGCAAATTAGCCTAAATCTCTAGAGATCTCATAATCATCTTTCATTCCCCCGCTCTGCGTTCCTCTCTCATATATCTGCAGTCTGTGTATAAATTGCGGTAAGAAGAGTCTCCCGGTGTGTTTCAGGTGTGCATCTACAATGCTCAAAACTCTAAATAACCATGTTCTTTGTGTGCCGAAAACCTGAAGAATGTTTTTTGTATAGATCCTACGCCGCCTCATGCGTCTTCTACACCACCCCCTGCAGCCACTATGCTGCCACCTGCAGCTTCTCCTGCATCATCCGTAGGGTCATCAAGGAGCAATAAAGCGCTTTGTGAACCTGTGTAGTCATTCATCATCATCTGTATCACATACTACTGCGCATATTTATTATGACTATTATGATAGTTTATCATTTTTCTTTTCAAAGTATTTATTACATGTTGATTAGCCTAGAGTTTAATGTCTAATGTTGTTGCATACAATGTTTTCACAACGTTGATATCAATGACAATAAAGACAATTGAATTCAGAAGTGAAACAATTGAACACAATGCCAACAAGTAGCTACATTCTAGGAGTTAAATCATATCAATTGTTTCGAGTAAATGAATGAGTGACTTGTCAATGCCCGGTAACATACTTTCTGGCGTCTTGTAGTATCAGTGGTGGGGCACCAGGTTCTGAAAAATTTCTGAACCAAGTGCTGTGAATTATATTGTATCCATCAATACTTCCAATAATAATCGTTATAATAAATCCAAATTGTCACATTACTATAAACTTCTGTGCCTGCACATCTTTGACGACCTCTCCTGGTCTGCCAACATCAGGGCTGCTGTGGCTAAGACCCAGCAGCTACCCAACTTACAAAGAGACAGCCTATTGAGCCATTTTGTTTGTGACACATCAATAATTCAGATGGGTGTAAAATGAACATTCACACCACGAGCTACTTTACATTTAACTACAATAAACTGCAAGTAAGCACTAAAATATCAAATCCTATGATTGTTGTAATTCAATTGCAACTATATTGTGTGTGTGTGATTTGTTTATATATATATATATATATATATATATATATATATATATATATATATATATATATATATGTATATATATATATATATATGTTTGAGTGTATATTTGTGAATATGTGTATGTATGTGATAGGTTGGTCGTTTTGGTTGTAATATTTCTCAGAATTGACTGTGTGAATATAATTTGTTTTTATATTCCTAAATATAAAAACAATCTTTCACACACACATGAAGTAACGTTTCAATAATCAGTCAAATTACATCTCTTGTACGCTTATCAGTCTTGTACTCTTTTATTTTGAAGTCGCATTTCCGGTGTATTTTTCTGTTTTCTGTGTGAATAAAGTTATCTTGTCACATGGGAGGAGTCAGTGCTGTTGAGGTCCTGGCCCGGATGGGCTACTCGACAGTGCTCTCCCGCTTGGGAATTTTATTTACGTTAATGCTTGTTTTTATTTGAGTAATTTTGCCAACATAGCTATTTATATAAGTTTTAACTTAACAGTATGTGTATATGTATATTATATATATCAAATATACATAAACGGCTGTGCGGCGGATGGGTGGTTAGCGCACAGCCCCACGGTGCATAGGTTCAGGGTTGAAGACCAGCTACCACAGCCTCCCCGTGTAGAGTTTGCATGTTCTCCCCTTGCCTGCGTGAGTTTCCTCCGGGCACTCCCGCTTCCTCAGCATTCCAAAAACCTACATGTTAGGTGAATTGGCCGGTCCAAATTGTCCCTAGGTGTGAATGAGCAAGTGAGTTAGTTGGGATGGGCGCCAGAACCCACACGACCCTACTGAAGATAAGCGGTGCAGTTAATGGATGGAATATATATGAACATCGGGTATGTGTATATTTAAATATGAGTATATGTATTCGTATATATGTATTTATCCATGTAAAAGTTTACATATTGGATTGTATGAGTTCATATACATAGAGGATTGTACACATTTATATGCATGTATGGTCGCTGTATACAGTATAATAATAATAATAATAATAATAATTTCCTTGTATTGTCATTCTGTGTAACAATGTACACAGAACGAAATGTCGATTGCACCTGACCCGTTGTAGCGAGCCGATGCAGCCGCAGCCAACAGAGGGCGCCGCCGACCACTTTTTAAGTCTTAGGAATGACTCGGCCGGGGCGCGAACCACCGACCTCCCAGTCTCAAAGCGGGCGCCTTACCATCTAGGCTACTGAGCTACTGAGCTGGTATGTACATATACCGTAAATTCCGGACTATCAACCGCTACTTTTTCCCCAAACTTTCAACCCTGCGGCTTATTCAGTGATGCGGCCAATTGATGTAATTTTGAAGACTGCAATTTCTTAGCTTGTGCACAAATTAAATTAGCGTAGACATATCCTCATCATGCAAATTGCAAAAAGAAAGGCACATGATGCAACTTTACGCGATCGAGCAGTCCGATAAAGAAGGAAACAGAGCAACTGCACGTAAACTTTCCTTAGCGATTGTATTGCTAGCGTGTATTTGAATAAGAGAGCATGGGATGACGTCTATATGATAAAGTCTCCTTCCCATACTGAAGGAAGACGACTTGGATGACACCAGTTATAAGGAGGAAAATGAGGACGGTTCACCGTGGTTTCTACATGTACAACATGTTTTTTTTAACAGAACCGTTTACTATGTCGCGAGCGTGTTCCTAGTAGCGTTTTGCTACCCTTCACAGGCACGGTTTGGGATGAAAGTTATAATATTATTATTAAAGCTTTGAAAACTCTCTCGGTGTACCGTCTTTTTTTGTAAATATGTGTAACCATGTATAATATGTATTTGCAACTGTATATTTTTGTAATGTATTTATTTTAGAAATTTATACTGATGTTTTGCACAAGCAAATGAGAACGAAGGGGCGGGACAAACGCGGGCTGACGGGAAGTGGAGTAAAGGTGAGACGTGTTTGTGGACGCGGCCGACAACAGTGGATATATATTCATCCCACCCTTACCTTTGGAAATATACACTTTTTTCCTTGGATTACTTTCAACGGGCACCAGGACTCTGCAGATCTGCATCAAACGTTAAGTACTGGTATCATTTTACGTTCATTTCGCCGGCTGTGATTTTTGGACTGTGTCGGGTATGGGTAAATTTTGTGTTTGTGTTGCATTTCTTGTGAAACATATTCAGAGTAAGTAAATGACAACAACAACAACAACAATATTTTCCAAACAAAGAACTGTAATGGTGACATTTGAGTAGTGGTTATTTACGCATTTGCAAGTTGTCACGCTGTAAGTAGCTTGCATGCTGATAAAGTCAGAGCACCCCTTCCTAACAGGTTAAAGATCTTAACGAGTAACGGGGTAATCTAAATAATTACTTTTCTAACGCGGTTATCGTTGCTGATGGTCAAAATCTGAGTGTGCTGCAGCCAAAGTAACACAAACGGCAGCGTGTCCCCACACAGCTGACGGCGTTTTAATTGACATGGTATTTTGCTCTCTTCAGAGTTTGTTACGTCGTGTCACCATTCAAAATATCCACTTCCATTTAGTTAGATAACAATTAAAAATACAGTATTTACCAATATTTACTAATGCACGGAGAGAAAAAGTGGATTGGTGAATGCGGCAACGACTTGTGTCGTTCACGAACGAATCTTGGAAGTGGAAGCTGGCTACCCACCGATTGAGAGCAGATTCACTTTAAGACACTTTATTTATCTTGTGATTGGTCAAAATGCATTTTTTTGTCAGGGATTCTGTGCTGTTGACGTTAAATTTGTTGATAATTACAAAATGTCATGATTAGTTCAGATTTTTTAATTTCTTTATATATTTGTACATTTTAATTTATGTTTCCTGTGTTTTTCTGTGTTAATGTTTGAGTGTTAATTTTGCTTTATTGTTTTCCATTTTCAAGTCATTCATAATAATACATAATAAATGGTATCGTCACTACCAGAACAAGCAGTTGACCCAAATGCGTAACGTTTCACACAATGCTTTATTAAAGGATCGGGGAAGTCAGGGCGAGAGGAAAAAGACAGCTATCTGGTGCTCGCTGGGCAGGAGGAGCAGGAAGCCCTCGCGGCCGATGACAGGTGGCAAGGCAGACAGGCAGGGCTAGGGAGCAGAGCGTAATCGTGGATCAGAGCAAGTCACAGGAGAACGAAGCGTGGTCGTGGCTCGGACAAGTCGGGTAGCCGGGACAGGAGAACGAAGTGTGGTCGGAGATATGAACAAGTCGGGTAGCCGGGACAGGAGAACGAAGCGTGGTCGGAGATAGGAACAAGTCGGGTAGCCGGGACAAAAGTGCTTGACTTGCATCCGCTGAGGTTCACTAACGGACTGACAAAGAGTAAACGAGAATGAAGTGCTTAAATAGGTAGAAGGATAATTAGGGAACGAGTGACAGTTGGGGCTGAAAGAGTGAGCGCAGGTGAGGGCAATTAGCAGGCAAGTGACACAATCGTGACAGGTGATATATGGATTAAACAAAAAAACAACAACAACATGAAGAGCCATTTGGGAGCCAAAAGAGCTGGCTCTTTTTAGTGGGCCGCGTAGGAATTCACATCTCTACAACACAACATTCATGTTAGTTTTAATTTATCAAGCTTGCTTTATATTGTTTATTGACTATTTTTTTGTCACTTCAAGTGTTGCTGGTGATGTGCAATAAATAAATATTAAAGAGTTCTATAACACAAGTACCAGTCTGTTCTTCTCTGTTCGACTAACTCAAATACTGCTCAGAGAAATTCAAATTAGTTGATATTCAACAACTTATTTATAAAGTAACGGTAATTGTTAGTTTCCCTGATCAATAGTTACTTTTACAACACAGTAATGTAGTTACTTTTTTGAATAAGAAATAGTAACTAATTACTTTTTTGACACAACGTGCCCAACACCGATCATGACGGTATAAGGTTTCATTTTAGACCGTTTTAGCATAAATCCAAGAAACATAAGGAGTGCTGCGAGCAGAACGCAGAGAGGAAGTACCCATAATTTGAAAAGTGACCGTGAAACTGAATATTGTTGTTGCAAAGTAAAAAAAAACACAACTGAGTTTAATTCCACTTGGGGTCGAGCGCAACATAAATTACCAATACTCCTGGTATAACAGCGAGGTCGGCCAAAGGAGACCTTAAGCCTTAAGACAAACATAAACCCCAGCCGAGGGTCACGGAGCTCCGGGCGCCACAGTCGGCGCCTGGTAAGACCCACAAAACTAAGGCCAACGTGATAAAGGGCTTTGGGTATTAGAAACAGCCCTCAGTAAGACTCATTAGCACAATGTCAATGAATCGTTGGATCTGCCCGTCTGCTTTGCACGCTTGTGTTCCATCTGCAAGTGCGCATTGCCATGCTTCACGCAGAATATTTAGCATTTTCACAGGGTAGGGAGCCCTGCATTCCAATTCCAGAGCTCCTTTCTTGTAAAATGTTCTTCCGAAGTCACAATCGAGTAAAAAATCAGCAGATGTAAGTTACACTCTCGCAGATTGGTTTCTATGGTGATTTGCAGAAACACTCCTCGGTGTCAATAAACAACTGTATATTATTAGGTATAAGTATTGTCAAATGCCACTGCCTGTCAATGCCAAGGTCCGGCTCATCTCTTCTCCTGCTACTGGTAACTATGGAAACCAGTACTATCGTTTTCTTTTGTGGGGAAAAACTCCTACCCAAGATAACGTCCTGAAGAGGGATGAGTGCCACCAGGCTGTACTTGCCTAAACACACCACAGGAAGTGGTGCCAAAGAGCCTGGTGGTTAAGGGATTCGTGAACGGTGATTACACGTTGAAATGGTAAGAATACTGGAAACATGGTGAAATAAAGCTAGCCACACTGCAACACATACAAAATATACTGCTATTCAATAATTCAGACAATATCCATCAATAGCAAAAAAAAAATCATCAAATCTGGCACTTGTCATTTAATTCCTGACCAAATGATAACAAAATTTTGTTGTTTTTTAAGTCAGTAGATTTGTTCATTGTTCCGTCACATTTATGTCACGGAGTATTAGAGCTATCAGAGGATCATTTGGTCCGATACTTATGACTGAAATAAAACTCTTGGAATATATAAAATGTAAAATGTTTTACAAAAGTAAAAATCAATCTTTCTGTTTGGGCTTGTAAAAAATACAGTTATTTGATCGCTAATCTACAGAGATTGTTATTTGGTCAAAAATTAAATTGACGAGGTTTTCAGCAAGCAAGTCGGTCACTTTCTGTTCACTATTTGATTTCTACGTGTTAGCCAAACTATGTAGCAAAACTGCAAACGTTCCTCATCCGTTCAAATTTAGAGTGTTGGTCTGCTTATCTTTGTAAAAGCCTCACATTCGATATAGACTTGTTTTGCTTCTAATAGGGTGCAATTTGATTTTTCATCTGTAATGTTTATTTAGCGGCTATAGTTAATTCCGTTTTTTCCCTCTTTTAACATTAATTTTTAACAGCCATCCAACAAAAGAGGCTGCATGAGAAGGACGAGATGCTGGATCCAACTCAGACTTGTTTCACTTAAACATTGGGGGAATCTCTTATCTCAAAAGCAGCCATTTAGTGTTAATTAATCCTTTGGAGTGAAACCTCTCCAACAACAAAATATCTTTGTTTGTTAGGCTTTCATGCTCTAAGTGCCAGTTTTCATGGTTCTACTATAATATAAAATACAACTACAAAACCTGATTTTTGGATCGCCAGCTGCTGTCACACTTTAAAGCTTGGGGGGGCAACTATTTCATGTCGCAGGCTGCATTGGGTTGAAAAAAAAAATGGCCAAAATCCTGGAGACCTATCCATGTTTTTTTCATCTAGAAATAATTATACATGCAGGCATCTACATGTTTTATTTCTTCTTAAACAAGTTAAAGACATTATATACAGTTTAATCACTAAATTTAAAATCTAGTTGTGTATTATATATACAGTGAAGAAAAATATGTATTTGAACACCTTGCTATTTTGCTATTTCTCCCACTTAGAAATCATGGAGGGGTCTGAAATTTTCATAGTAGGGGCATGTCGAAAAACTTGCTGTTAGTTAAATTTTGTATTGTGTGCACTTTTATCCGAGTAGAGCACAATGCTGTGGGTGGTTCTTTTCGCCGCATGGCGCTGTTAGAGGTCACCCAGCATTCAATCCGGCTTCTACTTCCTGGCTTTTGTGTATACACACTGCACTGTATCTCTAGCATGCTAAGAACTGTGACGTTTTTATTGTTTAATATCTCATGTATCAATTCAATATGGTTGGAGTCAAGCTTAAATAAGAGGCGAAGTGTTTCCTTTGAAATGAAAGTGGAATAAGAAAGCTTGATATGGTTGAGAAATTGGTTTGATCACTTTTTTTCCGTCCACTTTTAAGTCGCCTAACTCTTCCAAATGTAAGTTAAACTTAACTTAATTTGTCTTTATTTTTATAGTCAAGTCAGGTCATGTTTATTTGTATAGCCCTTTAATCACAAGCAGTCTCAAGGGGCTTCACAGACAATAGAAATTCAACGCCTAATGAGTAGCTTTGTTTTTCAGTACTATGCTTAATCATTCAGCCTGCTTTGTAACGTTATAGAGCATATTATTTTTTCGTAAATGCTTATTTTACAGTTTCAAAACAATACAGGTTACATATACAACCATAAACATACATTCCATACAAAATATAGCACTGGAGCAACTTACGAGCAAATTAATTTGATATTTAGTTTTTGTGTTAATTGTGTCGTTAATTTTAGTATATTTGTAGTAGTATATTTGTCTCAGACAAATAAGGGACAACGTGGCACCAAAAATACCTTTTCATTAGTCGTACTTTTTAACTATTCTATATGTTGTTACTATATTATACATATATTATTATTCATATATAACAATATTGTAATATTAATATTATTAACATATATTGACTTTTTATTTTAGTGGGCTGGATAAAAATGCCCGACGGGTAGCAAGAGAGCAAAAACTCGTGGAATTGCTTGAAACTTTCAAGGTTCTTGTAGAATCCAACCCGGAGCAGTTGGCACCCATAAACACAATTAAGCTTCCTGGCAGCTCTGAATTCTTTGATCTCTCAAATGTTGCACATCCGTGCCCCGAGTCGACTGGACCAAAATCACTGGCTTGTCTTTGGTAGGAGCTTGCATCTGAACAATGGCAACACTTTTTTTTTTTTTGGGGGGGGGGGGGGGGGGGGGGGGGTGCTTGGTAATGAATCTAAAAACAAATCAAAGGAAATTGACCCCAAGATAGGGAAAACCTGCCAGGTTAGAGTCATAGCAGATGTAGTATTGTTTATTAATCGTTTGTTTTCACAGTTTAGAACTGACGGTCAAAAGCGGTATGTTACTTTGACTGCAGAACGCTAACAGTGGCGTGTTCCTGCACACCTGACAATTTTAAGCGATGCAGTTTTTCTCTCTCCTTTGAGTTATTTACGTCACCTCACCATTCAAAATAGCAACTACCATATAGATGGAAAGTGATTACGAATATAGTATTTACTTTACGGCCGAAAGAAAAGGCTGATTCGTGAAAAAAGTACCATACTTGACAGCCCCACGACCCCAGTCGTTTGCGAACAAAACTTTTCTATGAGCTGACTCTTGGAAGTGAACGAGGGGAGTCGGCTCCCTACCAATCAATGGCTGGTTCCCCACAAAACTCTTTTTTTCCTCATGTAAAACGCATTTTTCGGGTATTTAATTGTATTACCTGTGTTTTATAAATATGTAAAGTTTTTGTTTTTTTAGATTTTTTTCATTGTTTTGTATTTTGTCTGTATTTTTACTGTTTTTAAGTCATTCTGTGTAAACTGTTACATAATAGTTGTTAATGTAGGGATTAAAGCAACAAAAACATCGTGAAGAGCCTGAGCGTTTGGGATCCGATAGAGTCAGCTCCTTTTAGTGAGCCGACTGTTCTCTAAAAATAGTTGGGATTCCCTTCTCTTCAAGTAAACTCCAGTCAAAGACGTCCCTGTAGTGTCTGGTATTTGCTCAGAAAGTTTCAAATTCTTTGACATGTCTTTTAAATGTAACGGAATTAGTTACTTTCCCTGGTAACTAGTTACTTTTAATATAAAACAATACAGTTACTAACAAATTACCTTTTTGGAAGAAGTAGTAATTATAATTACTTTTTTTTAAAGTAATGTGACCAACACTGGTTCTAGCTCAACTTACAAATAAGGAAGAGGTAAACTGACAGGACTGTCTTAAGCATCCAACTTAGTAGTACCTGGCACAATGGTTGATATTTTGCAGTCCAGGCTCTAATAAGTGAACTGAGAAAGATTCAAATGAGTGTTTCTGACGTGTTCAACAATTCCCAGGGACAGATTAACTTCCTGCATTAAAGTAGCAAGTCAGCATATGTCTGCCCCCGTTACTTTGTTATTTTTTCTTTTCCATCTTTCCATCTCGTGACCTTGCAACCTTGGAGTCAGCCAAATGTCAGGCAGACCGGGCCAGGGTGGTCTCATCTCAGACATTTTGTCAACAGCAAAGTAACCTGCATGAAATTAGTCACTCTAATTGACTTGTGAAAGGTCCGTTGGGATTCTCAGTCTGTACTTTTTTTTTTTAAGTGCTGACAAGCAGGACGTGCATGCAAAGTGTTAAATATAGTGCCTCGCCCTGGGAGCCGCTCTAGCAAAAACATTCCTACAGGGGCAAAAATTTAATTTGTCAAAGTCTGCTTGGGAAACCAAGTGGGTTCTGGTCGTTTGCAAATTTGAAGTTTTAACTTAACATGTTGGTATCCTGGAATATGTATATAACAAGCTTGGCAAATCGGTGGATACACAGATGGCCAGCCTTGAGTGAATAGATACCCTAGGTGAAAATGTAACCTTTACCACCCACCCAGACCACTGTATATTATATAAAATATAATGTGTTTATAAAACCTATTTGGTTTTCCTTTAAGTTCTGAAAAAAAAGTTCCAGACCAGGGATGTCAAACTGAGTTTGGCTCTGGGTCAGAACCAAACTCATCTTTTAATTTTTAATCTTGTTCCCCTTTTTCCCCCAGTAATAGGCTTTATCATTCACCCTACATTAGTGACTTACCCTACATATTATAATCAAGGGTGACAAGAGTTATTTTCTAAACACAACATAATTATTCACAAAACAATGGGGAGGAAAGCATTCCATGTTGGCCATTAAATATTTTAACTAATCTCAACAGTTGAGTGGATGCAATTTTAGACTTGAGCCAACTCACCACGCTATACAAACTTAACACTCCACTCAAGTGGCCAGAGAGAGCAATTGATATGCATGTACTTAAAAAAAAGCATATCTAGTGAAATAAATCACCGAAAGACTTGCGTCATATATATATATATATATATATATATATATATATATATATATATATATATATATATATATATATATATATATGAACTAATATAATCATGGCAGGTTGAGTCACCTTGTAAATCATCCATTGTTTGACATGCCTGTTCTAGGGGGTCTTTTCCCTGGCATTCTCTAATTTTGCCTAGGCCAGTAAACTTAGCTTGCGACAATTGCATCTCAAATACTAATCACTCTGCAAGAAAAACACAAGTCAAAATTCCTCTCAAATATTTTGCTTGGAAATGTCATGATCATTAAACAATTGGACCCTCCCCCATGAGTTGGTTTATATTTACGATAAACACAACACAGAAATTTTAAGCACTAAATTTTTTAGGTTTTTTTATCATATGCCTATGATTCAAATTTTAACAGTATAAGGGTCAAATAAAAAAATAAAAAAACAGCAATTTAACGGAAATACAAATTGCACATCAGTTTAAAAGAGAAGTCAGAAAGTGTAAATAGTGTAAAGAATACAATGTGATAACCTTTAACAGTAACAAATATAAGACACTTATACTACAATGAGAAAAGTCAAAGAGTCAAACCAAAAAATCAGTAATGTAATGAACAAGCCCTCTTGGTTCTTTTAGATAGATAGATGGATACTTTATTCGTCCCCGTAGGGAAATTCACACTTCCAGCAGTCTCTCTTGTTGTTTTTAACAGATTAACATGATGCCCTCGGGGTGCTTGTTGTAGTTTAGCGGAGTGGATGACGTCACACGCTAGTCCAAAAAGTTCGACATCCCTGCGGCAGATGGAAATCTTTGTGCCCAGGGACACACCACCTCGTGTTAGAGAGTCCACCTCCTCTCCGATTCACGCAGGCTTTCGTGTCTCTGTCTAACAGCGCTGAAGCCGGTTAGCTCCGGATAGCTCCGGTCTGGGTAGCTCCGGGTGGCTACTAGTTAGCGTCCGGGATGCTAAACGTGAGCAAAGTTTCCGTAAAACACAGAAAACTGCACTCCCTGTGCACAGCCAGTTCGTCGGTCTTATTTGGTATAGAGTTCACATTACCATGATTACGGACTGTACCGAAGACTTATAACGCCGCAAGCCGCTTAGCTAGCTCCGGCTCTTCATCCACGATAGGCCCTCTCGTCACGAGAATTCTTCAGGGCAAGGAGTTTTTTACTCCAATAGACACATTTTTGTGCGTTAAAACCCATGTCCATAGGATAGAAAGTAAAGTGTAGTTTTCAAACGGGACGAAAAACACCGAAGATAGTAGCAGACAATAAAACAATAAATCACAAAAAGTGCGAGATAACAGGGGAGCTGCTTGAAAGGCTGCTGCTTGTTTATGAATTTGATTGAATATCATTGCTCTCTATACGGTGAACCTTTTTTCATGTGTTTAAGTAAGTAGCGGAACACTGGCATTGTCCTTTGCCGTTGTTGAATATGTGTTTTGCCAATGTCAAAGTTAGCTTCTGATAAGGGGGCGATTGTAGATTTGACCCTCTCTTCTGCCTTGCTCTCAGGATGCAGCAGCAGGCCAGATAGGGAGAGGTGATAAAAGTGTGCCCATCAGTCACGCAAACAGGCATTAAATTAGAGAGAGGCCAAGGGTGCTTAGGTGAAAGTGAGGACTGTGCCAACTACATATTGACCTCTTGCACACACGAGACCTAACCATGTGATGATACCATGACGGACAGCAGTAAACTGTAGTAAACAGTGGGGGAGGCCAGTATACAGTAGACAACAACATAAAGCTATATAATTCAACATTATTGGCAATGACTAGCCAAACAAATATTGTGGAGCTGTCATGAGAGGTGGGTCACCTTGTTGGAAAGCACAAAGAGCGGTATTTACAAAAATCGAGGCTAGCAGTGCTAGCTACCAACCCATTCCATCTTCCTCCTGACATATTCACAGATCTGACCAAATCGTCAAATCTCCCTGACTTCAGTCCACAATATCTGTACAACTTAAATATAAATGGAGTTTCCAATACACCTTGGTTGAGAAAGGAGGCAAGGGTTCGGTACACTTGAAATAAACAAAGTTATGACAAGAAGGCTTGGAATGTGATAAAAAAAGCTATAGACTAGCACTGAGCCATAAAACAGGAGTGCTCAAATAGTGAACAGGTGTGAATGGAACTTAGATCCAAGGAGGAAGCGACCAAAAAAGGCAAGTAAAGCGAAAGTGGGAGAGAGAGAGAAAATCAAACCTGACAGCTGGACTGTGACAGGCACTGATCTAAAAGCTTGAATGAATGAACGAATGAATTAATGAAATTTTTATTTCGAACATAAGTCAAGTTATTATTAATGTAGCATGTCGGAAAAGAGTAGAATGAAGCATACGCTTATTTACTCCAACCTTTTCGAATTCCTTAATACTTGTATACCTCAAATTAGCTCTTCTGTGTATTTACATATAAAAAAACAAGTACCTCATGTATCGACATTGTCACATAGGTTCCTCGTACAAGACACTTGGAAAACAATAGTAATAATAACAATATATGTATATTCCACTCCCAAAAAGTAGACAAGATTAAAAAAAAAAAAAATCACATGAAGGAAGATAACAAAAAGATAATATTTGAAAAGATAGCACAAGAGGGGAGTGGGTAGCAGTTATGCTTTTTTGGTCTCACCCCCTATTCAGTCTTATATAATTAGTGGATCCAGTCACTTCATCATCATTAAAGTCAAAGTCTGGATGCTTACCAGTTAATGGCGTTGAATTGAAAAAATGCACTACAAGCGTGAATTGTCCCCCTTTGTGCACATGTTACTTATATGCAGGGTTGGGAGGGTTACTTTAAAAATGTATTCCGATACAGTCACTAGTTACCTGTTGAAAAATGTAGCTAGTAACGTAATCCAAGTACCATAATATTACAGTATTGTAATTTGATTACTTTTAATTACTTTTGGATTACTCCAATACCAAATATTCTAATAAAAGACAAAATAAACTAAATATTCATAAAATTACTAAATTTTGTGTAAGACAAATCAACAGTGTAACCCTGTAAAAGAAATAGAGGAAACCAATGTCAGGTAGTTGCTTGTAGTCTACAAAGAAAATGCTCAAATCTTAACCATAGTATTTATTAAGCAAAAAAAAAGCATTCTCTTCCCATTGCAGCCAAAATACGGTGTTTTAGTTCACATTATGAATTAAGAGCACATTAAGAGCCAAATATTGTTTTAAACACACAAAGTGTTCACTTTCTAAATTTTCAACAAAAATTCCAAGCAAGTGAAAGATATTGAACACCATAATGTAAATTCAGGCAGGTGCTTTTGAGTTTAAATTGAAAGTATAGGCTTACAGCACAATATACAAAATAGATATAAAGTCTGCTCATCGTACAGTGAACACAAAAATATTACTTTAGTCTTTCCTCTAGCACTCACACCATTAAGTACATACAGCACGTAGGTAGATGAAATATGAATCTAAGTATGGGCCTAAAGCAAAATTCCAAATGGAATCTGTTAACAAAACACTTAGTGTTCTTTTTAAGTTTACTATATTGATTAAGGGCACCAACAATTCACAACTCTAAACAGAAATAAATTATACTTCTTATGTAGTGAACACCAAATTCTCATACTTAAGTCCTTTGCACCATCAGGTGTTTTTTCTGAATTTTCAAAAATGAAATAAAAGGACAATCAAAATGAATGTAAGGTACTACACTTTAAGAACATAAAGCGAGGCAAAAGGAACATTTGCTGCTTATACATTTGCAGAACTAGTGTGCAGGAGGTAGGAACCATTTGTAAAATCCTGAGACTGGAAATGTGCAGCCCAACTGTAGTCTTATTATTTCACATAACATTTTCTCTCATCTTTTTGATGCATAACAATTTTAAGGCATCACCAGACTGGACTGAGGCACAGATAATGACAATGCAAGTTTGTCACACTTATTTATAATAAAGAAAAGCATAAATAGTGCTTTAAACTATACAATCAGATCAGATGATGTTGACTTAATCTTTGATTAACCACCTGAATGAACTGATGCATTTGGCTTAGGCTTACTTGTGCACTTTACCTTAGGCTTGTAAACCACTACTGGTAAAGCAAAAAGGACGAACATTAACATTATGCCACCGTTAATGCACTATTTCACACTAATAGTCAACTGACTGGAAATTCCCCTTGGGTCTGACAGCTCATCACCACTGTGGGTTTCCCATCCTTATTACGTTAGCTACTTAATACGAAAGTCACTATCTATACAGCAAATGATGATCCGGTTGTCTTGATACAGAGAATCACGTTTGCTAACTTGGAATCGCTTCATGAACACTGAAACGCTGAAAACGAGTGAGTCACGCAGCTGCTTGGCAGTCTCTCTCTTTCTCTCTCTCTCGAACATGTTTTCGTTTCGTTAACAAATTTAACACTACCACATAGAGTACTAACTTGCTCATCAAGCTCACCATTCATGCACATTTATTCACCATTGACGCAGCAATTTGGGTAATTAAATGTCTTGCTCAAGGACACATCGACATGTTGGAATATGGGACAGACTTAAATTACCAGCAAACCAGTTCTATTGTTTAACAAAGCACTGAAAATATAGCTGGAGAATATTTTCCAGAGGTAGTACTTATAGCAGTATCAGCAGGTACGCTAGCTAACTAAAGTTAACTTCAGCTAATAATAGCGGTCTTACCTGTAAATGTTTCTTCAAATTAGAAGTGGAGTCCTTGGACGATGACAGCAGTTTCACAGCTGGAAGGCATAACTTGCACTGAACGGGGTTGTTGTTGCCCTTTTTAGCTCGATGAACAAAATAATGACGAAATTTCCACCCAGTAAAGGCATTCTTTTCATTGGTTTGAACAAATTTATTGACACTAATAACAGCAAACAAAAAATGTGAGGTTTGAACAACCCTTCTCGACAACCTTAACAGCAATCAAGCATATTCACAATTTCGTTATGTTTGGCAATATGACGTTTTAACATTTTTTCTGACATTTTTTGTTTGAACAAATTTATTGACACTAATAACAGCAAACAAACAATGTGAGGTTTTAACAACCCTTCTCGACAATTCTAACAGAAATCAATCATGTTCACAATTTCGTTATGTCTGGCAACATGACGTTTTAACATTTTTTTCTGACATTTTTAACATCTTTGTTAGTGTCAATAGATCCGTCCAGGCCAAAGTCGATTGTTTTTTGGTCTGAACAAATCCACTGACACCATATTGTTAGAACATGATATAAGGAAATTGTGAATGTTAAAAGTGTCGATAATAACTCTGAAATTGCTTAATTGATGTTGAAAATGTCAGAAAAAAATGTTAAAACGTTATATTGTTACGTTATGCCAGCAACTGCAAAGATTCTCTCGGTGCCGTGAGTCTCATGAAGTGTTGTAGTGGTGCGCGCACGCGGTTTGTGACCCCTATCTCTCTCGATCTCTCCAGTGTCAGTGACAGCATAATGAAATGATGATAGGCACATTCGTGTATCGGCGCATTATGTATATATAAATATACTTATAAATAAAATTGTAATCCTGCAGAATAATCCTTATTTTTACTAAATGTACCTGTAATTTGAATACGTCTTTTTTTCTGTAACTGTAGCGGAATACAATTACATTTTTTGGTATCCAAATTACGTAATGACGTTTCATGTATTCCATTACTCCCCAAGCCTGTTTATATGACTATATTTTTAAATGTTTAGGGGAATTTAATAAAACAGTAAAGCAAAGGGCATTTGCACCTTGTATAGAAATGACTTTTGAGCATGTTGAAAATATTTACCTGAGTAAGATGACGCTTTACCTTCAGAATGTTGTCTCCTGTTTTATCCGTTGAAAATCTGACAGTTTATTTTGGCTAATAAGCTTTATAGTAGAGCGCATAAACGTTTATTGCACATTATATTAGGAAGATTGCTGTTTTGAATCGCTGGCTAATTGCAACAAAATCAGCTCCTTTACCTAGTAATAAATGGCAATGGTAAGACACTAACGTTTGAGGAATTTGGTGGAGGGAAGAAGTGTAAATTCTGGGACAAGAGTATCAATCCGATCAAAGTACTTTCAAAGTATGCATAATATCCATATTTGGATCAAACCGAGGGCAGTGGTTAACGCGTGTGCGGCACAGTTCTGAGGTCATGAGATAGAACCTCCTGTGTGGAGTTTGCATGTTCTCCCCGTGCTTCCGTGGGTTTCTCCCCACACTCGAGTTTCCCCCTACATTCCAAAAACATGTGTGTTAGGTTAATTGGCCTGTCCAAATGGTCCCTAGGTGTGAATGAGCGATTGTGTTGTCTGTCTCTGTGTGCCCTGCGACTGGCTGGTAACCAGTTCAGGGTGTCCCCTGCCCACTGCCCGAGGATAGGTAGGTTGGGCTCCAGCACCCTCGTGACCCTACTGAGGATAAGCGGTGCGGATAATGGATGGATCAATCCGCCCACGTGCACTAAACTTAAAATTATTTTTTTAGGTCAAAAATTTTGCGCGTTATTCTCAAATAAACATAGTAAGTAAGTTCTTCTCCAAACTTTGCCGATTGTTGGACATCAGGATGGTTGTATACACAAGGGCACGACTCATTGAATATGCCATGCTACAAGAAAATAATTCTAGTTGCATTTACAGAGCATCAGAACTTGTTGACATATTTCACCGGCAAGGGAAGCGAGGAAGGACTTCAGCCGCTGGAATGTATGCAAAGAAAAAACAGAACACATGTTTTTCTTTGACCTCTTTGTCCCACACATGGATATCGTTACGTCGCATACAGAAAGCCTCTTTAAGCGCTCAAAGGCAGCTCATCTTCTCATTTTTGTCTCATTTTAGCATGTAAGGGTTCGTTAATGACTGATCTCAGTGTGTATGTATGTAATTATCTTACACAAAAAAGACAAGTCCATCATTTTTTTACCCTTCCAGGGTCTTTTACTTTGTCATATGACAGTACTATTTAGCTTGTCTTATACCTTTCCCTTGTTGTTACTTTTACAAGCATTTTTTTGTCTGGCAGACGCTGCACAGTAGAAGGAAAAAGAAAACCTGCAAAAGCTTAAGTTTCAGTATTTTATCCACATCTGGTGGTCATAGTGCCCAATAAAAGTGTAAGGGAAGTGATATAAGAGCAGTGGAAGCTGCGAAAGGCAAACGTAATTTGACACGGGTTGACTTCCAAGTTGTTTTCTTTTGAATACTATATGTTCCGTTGGAAATACTACAGAGGAGGGGTAGGGACTGTGGACAGGATCGTGAACCAGATGTTACTCTTATGATGATTACATGAGGCTTTGAGATGAAACTAAATATTTATTATTTTAACACAATCCCGCATTGCTATCACAGGGGTTAGAAGCTAAGTAGCTTTTTTTCCTATATTTAAAAGGGACAGTGTCTTTTATCCAAATGTGCAAAGCAAAAAGCATCAACAGTATCCATTAAAAAATGGCATTTGGAAAGTGTCTAAGATTTGAGGGACAGATTCAGCTGCTTCTGTCACTGGTAGACAATGTAATGTGCTTTGAAGCCACCAATATAATTAACAATAATCCAAATGTGTCTGTTTTTGATGCTTTTATTAAACATACAGTACTTTCTTTATTTGTTTTCTATGCATTGAACTCCAGGCTGCTGCCTCTCTCTTCTCTGCTCAGCATGCAAGGCAGGCAGACACAGATGCCGCCCGCCACATGTATTGAACAGTTATGACAGCCTTCAACAGCGAGAGAGAGCGAGAGAGAGAGATCCAGCTCCTTAACTAAATCAATGCCATTATGTATAAATTCAATTTTTAGAAGCATTGTCCCATTGTTCCATAGCGTAAAAATGTGTTTTTGTTGTTAGTGTTTTATTTGACAAAAAAACTATTAAAAAAGGTTTGCTCATTTGTAAGTTTCCAGCCTTGGGGAATAATTTCATTATGATAAATCACCATTTGAGTGCTTGGATCAAATTTTTGTCCACACATCGACAATGCCCCCACTTATTTGTGTTGAAGATGGATATGACAGGCAGTTGATGCTTCAACATTATTTCTTTCTAAAAAATTATGACTAAGTCCTTCGTTATTGTCGGCAGAAAGAGATGGTGTTTTGTGCATGTCCATGGAAACGCAATCGCCATGCTGACCAAAACCCTGTGATCACGTCGCTGAAAAGTTCTTACAAAGTGTACGAATCGTTCATGCATTAGTTCATTGCTCTTGCAATGAAATGTTATTTTGCAAAGAAAGTGCCCTTATAGAAAGCATTGTTTGGATATTAGATGTATCACAAATGCAAAACGGTGGTCAGTTTGGGGGCGTCGGTGGAGGTTACTCCCGGGCCGCGCGACGGAGCGAGTTCGGCGGATGCGGCGTCACCCTAATAAGGATAAGCGGTGCAGATAATGAGATGAGATAAGATTTTTATTTTTTTTTTGGAAGGGGCGTCGCTACTTCGCAGATTTTCACTTTTAGCGGGTGGTTTTTAACCGGGTTTAAAAAAATGATAATTTTGAAAAAAAAAAAAAAAAAATTTTTTTGAAGGTGCGCCGCTACTTCGCGGATTTTCACTTATCGCAGGTTGTTTTGGTCCCCATTAACCGCAATAACCGAGGTCTTACTGTATTTCAAATCAATTTCACTATGTTGAATTATTGTTTATTAAACAATGGTAAAAGTAGAAACATATGAAGATGAGGAAATTAAGCTTTCTTTTGCTACATCCTGTGCCTATATAGCTGCAAAGAACCTTAAAATCGCATCTTAAGCTAACAGGGAGCCAATGCAGGTTAGCCAAAATTGGGGTGATGTGATCGTACTTTTTTGTCCTAGTTAAAAGCCTCGCTGCAGCATTTTGTACCAGCTGAAGACTCTTGAGTCTGGTCATCGGAAGACCGGAAAGTAGTGCATTACAGTAATCGAGACGGGAGGTACCAAACGCGTGAATTATGATTTCCGCATCCGACTGAGAAAGTATAGGACGAATTTTAGCAATGTTACGGAGATGGAAGAAAGCGGTTCTAGTAATTTTCTTCACATGTGTTTGAAAGGACAGATCGGGGTCAAAAATGACACCAACATTTTTAAGCGAGTCGCTCTGTGTCATGTGGCAATTGTCGATGTTCACAGCGGTTTAGAGAATAAGTCACGGGACTTAGATGGACCAATAACTAACATTTCAGTCTTTTCAGAGTTAAGACGCAGGTAATTGAGTGACATCCACTCTTTTATCTCAGTGAGGCAGGCCTCCAAATTTGCTGTGCCCCCTGAAATTCCGCCGAACTGTTAAAATTTAGGCTGAAAACACACTTCTATTCTATAGCTTATGAATGACTTTGTTCCTGTTGACAATATTTGCGCATTATTTGTTATTGCAACATCCATTGCACCCTAGCCTTCCTGGAAGGGGGATTTCCTCATGTGCCTTCTCAAAGTTTCTTAATTTTCCTCATGTTAAGGTTTTTGAGTTTTTCCTTGCCCTCATGTAGGTTTTAGATCAGGGGATGGTTTAATAACAGTCTATCGTTTGCAATAACCTGTGGTCTGTCCAGCCCTTTGAGACTCCTTGTGATTATGAGCTATACGAATAAACATGACTTGGCTTACATTTTGAATGAAGTGCTTGTAAATGCTTGAATGTGTTTCCATGTTTCACACATCTGCTGAATAATGATGCATACACTGCTTTGTGTTGGCTTCACCTTGCCATTGCATGTCTTTTCCTGTGATTAACGGCAACTGGTATTAGTTTGTAAGGCATTGTCCTATGAAGTGTCATTGTCCCTCAGGACAGGTGCATGCTCCACTTAACTCGGGTTTAAGGCACAATGTGTATTTTTGCAAGTATTATGAACTAATTGTGGCCATTTATTATGCTACATTCTAATGGAAATAACTTCATCCAACTGAAAATGGAAGCTACATTCATCATTTCCACCCAACACCTACATTGGGAGAGTTTTGTCTCAATAATATTTACACAAGATCTAAGTATTTTATTGCTAGCTAAATGCACACACAAGATTCAAAATAGCAAATATATTTGTGGCTCTGCAAGACACATGATTTACACCAAATTTCTTGTAATGGTACCGGATAAATCAGGAAATTGGCTTTAAAAGTTATTAAAAAGTGCTTGAATTTGGCCAAAAGGTGTAAAGACTCACCATTCTTTGTTATCTACCCAGTTCTTTTTCTATTTTCCTTTCCTCCTACCCCCTTAGACTGCGCCCTGGAGCTATCTTGGCTATTCCTGATGATCTTGTTACGTGACCACATTACTGTAGTATTCGTCCGTGCACAGTTGCTAACAGTTCTTCATACGGTCTAATGAGTCCTCTGATGGTGTTGGGCACCATTAAGTTTGCCACATGGGCTATGTAGCTGATGCCTAGCAGTTTTCTATGGCATTGCATCTCCATGGCCTTGGATTTGCTGTAAAAATCCATGTCAAGCAAGTGTAGAGGAAGATGGAGGTAACCAGCGATTGCATGAGTCTGATGTCTTTGCTAAGTTCTTGTCTTTTCAGATGAGTTTAAGTCTAGCAATTGCGTCTATTCTTTTATATATATATATATATATATATATATATATATATATATATATATATATATATATATATATATATATATATATGTATATATATATACTGGCCACAATTTCTGGCTCTAACACTTCTTCTGAAACGACAGCTCCAAGATATTTAAATTTGGTGACAGGTTCCAACTTTTGATGGTTCATAGTGATGTTTTATGGTGATCCTTGTGGGTTGTTGATGAGGTACTTACAACAACAACAAAATAATATCGAATGGTGGCATGTTGTTCTAGGAACGAGAGGTTCAAAGTTGGCTCTAGACCATGGTAATGAGCAAGCAAATAGTCTGACACTCAGTAAAGGGTAATACGTCCATAAAAGCTGTTTGATCATTTGCTGGTGAAGAGCTGGTGGACACGCCCATTGCGCTAAAGCTTTGGCGGAAAAACAAGGAAGGCGGGGACAAACGAGTGACCACACGGCCCGGAGCTAAACTTGCTGAAATGCCACAGGTTAGGCAACAGTCCGTGAAATTACTACTTTACTGCACTGTAATTGTTATCGGGCCACGATGCCTTGTACTAAAAAGGGCATACGTGCGTGTGATTGTGCTTGTGTGTATAAGAGCGTTAGCAAGGAGAGTGGGGTTGCAGCACAGAACTAAAAGTAATATGAGTAAAATCAGCGGCAGCTATATCTTTTCTTGCAGATTTTTTTGCATACCAGTGTCTCGTCTCGCCTTTTTATCTTATTTTTATTGTTTCAGCTTTGCTTAGCGAGGTGTTTAGCAATTTCTTTTGCAGGTGCGCACATGGAACCTGATGCACTTTATAAACCACTTTAAGTATTTGCATTAGATGTGACCTCGGTAGGGGTGAGCAATCCTGTAAATTTTGGTATTGATCCAATCCAAGCAAATACAGTGTAGTATCGATCATAATAATACTTTTTACCTGGAAATGCCATGATCATTGAATAATTGAACCCTTTGAGCTAGTTTTTATTTCCCATAAAGACAGAACAGATTTGTTTTCACAATGGCAAATTGTTTTTGTAATTTTTTTAAATCCCTACAATCTCATCTCATCTCATTTGCTGCACCGCTTATCCTCAGTAGGGTCGCGGGAGTGCTGGAGCCCATCCCAGCAATCATCGGGCAGTGGGCAGGGGACACCCTGAACTGGTTGCCAGCCAATCGCAGGGCACACAGGAACAGACAACTTGCTCGCTCATTCACACCTAGGGACAATTTGGACCGGCCAATCCACCTGAAATGCATGTCTATGGCATGTGGGAGAAAACCGGAGTGCCCGGAGGAAACCCACGCAAGCACGGGGAGAACATACAAACTCCGCACAGGAAGTCCGGTAGCTGGTAAATCCCTACAATGCAATTGTACCTATATATAAGAATAAATGTATCCATAATAACTATTTCAAAACAAAAATTAAGATTTTAACACAAAAACAACAACAAAAATATAATTACTGTATAACAATGTTAACTAATATACCTCTATTTGAGCAATATTTCAAAAACAAATTAAATGGAAATAGAATTGTTTGTTGTCATTAATAAAAATATGATGTACAATGTTTACTACAAAAAAGCTGTGACACTTGATAAATAAGGTTTAGAAGAGAAAAATAATATAAAACACAGTGTCAGGGTAAATTGTCATGGTAGCCATGGCGCACACTTGACCGCGCCCGTGTGTGTCATGGTTGCCATGGTGCCCACTTGGCAACGCCCATGTGCGTCACGGTTGCCGGGGTACCCAATTGGCCCTGCCTGTGTGTGTCACGGTTGCCATGGTGCCCAATTGGCCCCGCACGTGTGGCGCAGCTGCGGCTTTTTTGGAGATTGACTTCCTGTGTATATAATGCTCAGCGCTCGCTTGCTTCAGTGTGAGCCCGTCAACGAACATCTGACCCACAAGACGTGCGTTCCGTCCTGTTTTCCTGTCAACGAACTTCTGCCCCACAAGACGTGGGTTCCGTCCTGTTTTCCTGTCAACGAACTTCTGCCCCACAAGACGTGGGCTCAGTCCTGTTTTCCTGTTATATCTGCAGTCCAGTATTGTTCCCCTTTATCTTTGTACATTTTAATTTCGGGTTTCAGTTTTGTTTTCCGTCTATTCTTGTCCTGTTGGTTAGTTTCTCCAGTTTTGGTTCCCGTCTAGTTTCCTGTTTATTTCCGTTACCCTGATCCATTATTGATCTCGTCGGTCTCTGGCGTCCTGTCCTTCCACGCCAGACCGACTTTCTAACATGCATGACTCCCCATTTCCCATAAAATAAAGAGCTTGTGTGAGAACGTCACGCGATTGGGTTCTGTATCTGTTTTGGTTCTGACATAAATAAACCAAAATATATACAAAGTAGTGCTTGGAGAATATCTTAACTTGCAAGTGCTTTGAAATATTTGCATAGAGAATTAAGGTTTTTCATACATTTAGAGGAGCAAAGTATGGATCCCATGACATTGAATCAACCCGATCCAAGTACTTGCTTAGTATTGATATTATCAATATTTGGATCGATCTGCCCACCCTTACACGTCGGACCATTGAGCATGTGCTCTCAACACCAATAATGTAATGTTTATTGAAAGTATTGTTAGATACATTAATCAAAACATGACACAAAACTTATGCTGAGAGAGCATGGCCAAATTTGATCACCTTACGCCCCCTCCCCTAAGAAAAGTTGAAAAATCTATCTCTGCCAACTTTTGCTTAAAAGTTTGCACCGAATTTGCACTAACAACCCGGTCAGGCAAAAAATTCAAAATTTTTGGTATCCTGAAAGAAATAAAGTTTCCATGCCGGTTGCTGGTAGGTCTAGGCACCTGTAACTTATATCTGTGGCCACGTAAACCATCAACACGACAGAACTCAAAAAATTGATCAAAGGGCACATTGATCATTCCATGCAGTACTTTGAACATAAAAATTAAATCGAATCGAATTCTGCGGAGCTCCAAAAAGTCCAAGTTCAGTCTTTGTAGTCTTTCCGGATATGACAAATTGTGCATCCCAGGTATCCGCTTCATATACCGACGTTGAACTCCTTCCAGTAGGTTGATGTCTCTGAGTAAGTAAGGGTTCCACACAACGCTATTATATTCTAACCCGGGTCTAACATACACGCAAAACATTCGAACTAAGAATGCTAGGTTCTTGTTGTAAACATTTCTGTAAATGTTTGATGCTAATACATGTCATCCTCAGCCATTCGATGATACCAAGTCCCCTTATTTAATTATCATAAACCTTACAAAAATATTGTGCTACCTATTTACTGACAGCAAGACACTGTTTAGAATAAAAACAAAGATATTTTTTTTGTAAAACAAGGTTTTTTTAATTACCAAATATGTGCGCAAACAATTTCTTCAGCATCTCTCTTAGTTTTTAACCCAGTTGCAATAAATGTTCTTTTTTATTATATAAAGGAGTATAGTTAAAAACAATTCCTATACACAATTTGAAATGATCAAAAAAAAAAAAAAAAAAAGTATGGGGAAAACGCCTTCATTGCCAGGTATGATACAGGCACACTAAATAGTTCAGACTTCTCTATCTGAAAGCCTGAAGAGATTAAAGGGACTTTGTACTGTATGTCCCAGTCATGACCCTCTCCTGAAGGATATTGAATTAACTTGGAGAGAGAATGTAGTCTTGCCTCACACCGAAAGTGGTTTAAAACCACGCTCCAATGTTATCATTGTTTAGTCCCGCACTATTAATGTGCGTATACTGCTGTTCAATGGTTTGAACTAGTTTCTAGCCCATGTTGTACTTCAGCATGGTGGCCCACATGGCGACTTGCCAAACTCTGTCAATGCCTTCTTGAAACTCACAAATACATCACACAAAACAGCTTCAATATCAGTCTGGTTAATTGTAACAGAAATCATGTGGCCATATGAGAGGATTAGGACAAGTAAAGGCCGACGATGCCGAAATGCTTGAGGGAAATTTATTTTAATCTGTCAGTATTATTGTGTGTTTTGGAGTATACGTTTACATGGTTGAATTCTCTATAAAGTCATGGATGTAGCAACTCTATGTTCACGGACATGCAACTCATTTGATGACTGCCAGCGGACATAATAAGTGAGCTCCGCCAGCTTTATAGTTTTTGGTTCTCCTGTTTCAGACTGATGATCGTGATGTTTCTGTGATAAACATGTATCTTGAATTAAGAGTTTAAGCTTTTCAATGATATGTGGAATGATGTATTTCATTGACTGGTGACATGATACAGACACATATTTCTTAGAGTCCAACCAACGGCCTGTACGAAAAGTGTTTTTGGCTACTAGTTTTATATTATCTTCCTCTACAAAGAGTCTTTTTTTTTGTTTTCCGTATTCACAATAAGGAGTGTCAATGTGTCCGCACTTGGACCCAACAGGAAGCTTCCGCATCCTATGTCCTAGTCGTGAGAAGACCCCTCAGCTGCTTTGGGTTCCCTGCCTTGGCTGCGAGGATAGCCCCTGGTCACTTCCATCCCAGCTGCGAGGAGATCCCTCAGAAGTTTGCCCTCCTTCTCCAGCTACTTCGGAGGTCCCTGTTCTGGCTAAGGACAGTGTTCTACAGCCTTCATGGTAACAGTTTTTTGTTGTTGTTTTTTGTTTTGTTTGTCTGAAGTCCGGACCTTAACGTGAAGGTTAGGACCTGGCACGCCACCTTCCCCCGGTTGGCACCAACGAGGTGTGGTGCAAGACAGTGTGATTGTTATTTTTTACCTTTTATTTCTTTTTTTGTTCCTGTGCTTTGGTAAAAATGTCATCCAGTTAAAAGCACCACAGCCACTTCTCATGCTTCCCTGAATTTGGGTCCACCTGAACATGTAACAACTGTAACAGCAAAAATGTAATGAATTCTCTCTTGTCAATTTGCACTGGAGCAGGCGAAATAGGTTCTCAAAATAGGTTAAACCTCGCAAATAAAGTGAAACATACAAACTACAATATGAATTATTTTGCCTGGTTTGACGCAGTCAACATAATATTTCTTTAGCTTCCCTACTATTAATGACTCAAGGGGACACTTACTGTGCAATTTTTATGAATTTCAGAAGCAGACGAAAATGTCCAATGACAGATTGTTCGAGAAGTTTAAGTCTTTAAAATAAGGCTTTTCTTTTTTGAAGCCCGTGAGAAAAGGTGCCAGAGGCGTGACCTCGGCCTTGAAATGCAAATAAATTTAGAGGCTTTCATTACAGGAGCTGGAAAGAAAGGACAAGGCTCCTGGATGACCAGCTGTATGGGACTTTATTTATCTGGAAGCGGGTGCATGTCTCTGTGCGTGTGTGGGGCCCTCAATTGCTTTTCTTAAGGCCTCAAAGGGACCACAGGATGTGACGTGAACGATTCTTGTATTCTCTTTCGCCTTTTGACCTACTGTAGTTTTCCCCTTTTGATTTCATGGTTACAGTTGGAATGGGAACAAGCAAAATCAGTTGGGTATTATTAGCTTTTTTGGTGGGAAAAGACTTGTTTGGTTTCCATGAGATTTAAATGGAAACCACCCCTTTCCAATTTGTCTTGGATTTTATTCTGCCATTTTTTTCTTTTTTGAAGGAGCTGTGCAAGAGCCCCAAATAATTATTTCTTGTGAGGGATCATTATAAATCGACAGCAAGACAGGATTGCGAAACCAAACATGCTGTCATTTGATAAATTAGTCAATTTTGGATATCTGTTAATACATTTGGGAAACAAGCAGGAATGATACCAAGTAACAAGGTGATACAGCCTGGATGCTCTGGGTTTTTCCTGATTTAATTTCAAAAGTAACTCAACCAAGCCAAGAGTCTAGTGGAAGTATGTAAAAGAAAGGGTCTAGTGGAAGTATGTAAAACAAAGGGGACAAGCTGAACTCCCTGACTAACTTCCACCCATTACTACTTCCACTAGACTCTAGTGGAAGTATGTAAAAGAAAGGGTCTAGTGCAGCGGTCGGCAACCTTTGACACCGAAAGAGCCATTTGAAACCGGTTTCCACGGAAAAGAAAACACTGGGAGCCGCACATCTAAAATGAAAAAAAAAAAAAACTTCTACTACTTTACCGCAGCATGTTTCTTATGAAATCCACGTGCTACAGAGAAAATTACATTTTATTCATTTAATGAACACATTTTGAACATTTTAAATTCTTGAAAAATAATAACAATGGATGTCTCTATCAAATAAATTAAAAAGCTGAATTTAAATTGTCCATGCAGCAAACGAAATCCGAATATCCATTTATCTTATCTAAAATGAAGATAACACTGTATATACTAGACTCTAGTGGAAGTATGTAAAACAAAGGGGACAAGCTGAACTCCCTGACTAACTTCCACCCATTAGCAGCACTTTCCTAACGAACTAAACTGCTCTGACCAATAAAGTACCCCTCTAACCTGGCGTTTATAACAACAAAAACCCTTGGTGTGGATTTGCCTGACCTGCCTTTACCAAAAAAAGTATGCTTTAGGAGCTGGGCCACAGTAGGCCCTTTTTCAGCCTGGGAGTTTTATACCCAAATTTACATGAATGATTGAATGAACACTGAGCTCTTATGATACATTTTTATTGTGGAAAGGTCTGGTATATGTTGATACGTTTAGAAGAAAACAATCCACCATTATAATGCAAAGGAAACTTTTCTGATATAGATGAAAACAAATGTACAATATCAGTCATTCGGAATCCAAATTGCATCTGCCTCCCCAACAGATTGTTTGTCTTTGCGCAAAACCTCTATGAAGTAGCTTCATGAAACACATTTTAAGTACCGTATTTTCCGCACTGTATGGCGCACCATGTTATAAGGCGCACCTTCAATGAATGATATATTTTAAAACTTATGCCATACATAAGACGCACCCCATTATAAGGCGCTATAAATGCATGCTGGTTTAAGATCAGGTAATTGTGCAATTTTGTAATTGTAATCCTGTGCAGTCCTTCGAGACATTTTTGGGATTAAGGGCTATTTACGGTAAATAAATGTGACGACTTGACTACAGTAGAGAATGTAGTTACGTTATGCAACCTCTAGATGTTGCCACGCTCAAGGGAATGTCAACAAAATATTCAAAAAGGTCAAACTTTATTAACAAACAAGCTTTCCACAACTCCATTCACTCCCAAAATAAATAAACAGCCGTTTTATTATTTTCTCTAAGGTAAAGCATTTTCGTGACACATCTTTGACATCTTTGAACAACATCGACATATCATTTTATTTTTTGTCCATTTAGTCAACACGCAAAGAAAAAAACGTCTGATACTGTTATTTTAAATGAAACGTTAGTGCAATCGCAATAAAGTGACACTCGTAATGTGCAAAAACAACGAGTGCAAAGCAATAACATAATAACTGTAAAATGTAAAACGTAAACACACAAAAGAAAAACAAAGATCACTCTATAAGCTCCTCATCGACGAATCCCTCGAATTCTTCTTCTGCTGTGTTCGAATTGACCATATCTCAGTGAATGGGCCATCCAACACGTCCGGTGTTTTTGTGCCAGCGCTGTTGCCTTCATACGTATAGTTATCGTACTGACACTTCTGCTTGCCGCTCTTTGTTGAACAACCCACTGTTCAAGTGTCTCCTCTAACTCTGGCCATCTTGCTTTATTGCCACGGAAACTTTGTTGAGTTTTCCTTACTTGGCGGAGCTTATCTTCATCCTTTCTCCACTTCCGTACCATCGATTCATTTAAGTTTAACTCTCTCGCTGCCGCTCTATTGCCGTGTTGTGCTGCGTGACTGATCGCTTTGAGTTTAAACTCGGCGTTGTACGCGTGTCTCTTAACAGGAGCCATTTTCTTATACAAATGCATGTATGAAAGAGAATCTCGCTCTCTCTCTCTCTCTCGCTCTCTCTCTCTCTCAAACGTGACATTCTGAATAATTCTGCGTTTGTTTAAGGTAAATTGTGCTTTACATCTTCACCAGTCATAACCCTGGATTCAGACAAATACTGTATTTGTTGAATATGAATTAAGCAGTTTAATGGGGTAGCCATTTTGCCACTTAGTAAACAAATACAACACGA